>NC_090735.1:103225826-103245826 GCF_036898095.1 Palaemon carinicauda
AAGGACAGCATTCAGGAAGAAAACTCTACATTTGCCGGCTTAAGCGGTGTGGAGGGGGACAGAGGATAATTGGCTGTTTAGTTTAGGAGCCTTTTCTTTAATCATTAACGACTCTAATGCTAGTAGAGAGGAGTTGTTTGGCGCTTGAGCAATGATTTTAAAGTTTTTAAATGTAATGTTGGTTTTGCATTTACTTGCATGTTTTCTGATGGTTGAGAATTCTTTGGTTTTGAGTGCACATCCAGTTCTATGACTCACTCCCCGATGAGCATCTATACGAACTTTCAGCAATCATTTTGTGGAACCCACATAATTTCCGAGATTACATCTCGGACAAGTAAACATATAGACCTCTGAAGAACACATTAGATCGGGTAGAGAATCCTTAATTATAAACATGGATCCCACTGTCAGGGAATTCTTAAAAATAAGTTAAAATCCAGACTCTGAAAATTGTTTAAAATGACTTTTTTTAATTTGTTTCCCATATTTTCCGTTATTAATAAAAGGCAAAGAGGCATAGAAAATCATTTTTGGTACTGTAGGAACTTGAAGTTGAGGTTGGTAATGTTTGGTCAGAAATTTGTTAACCAATCCATAAAATATTTTAGTTGGAAAACAGTTATCCTGGAAATGCTGCTTCAAAAAAATTATTTCATTATGAAAGGATGTCCAGCCAGACGAAAGATAGAATGCCCTGCAGATCACGGTTGTTATGGCATTTAACTTAAAATTGTAAAAGCAAAAGCTAGAAAAAATTGGTGCCTGAACCAGTGAACGTCTTTTTCCTAAATACGTTAGTTTCTAGACGTGTCTGCCCTCTTGAGATGTTAATGTCAAGATATGGTAACTTGTCATTTTCTTCTTCATCAATAGTGAACTTGATGTTTGAATGAAAGTTATTGGTGAAATTTAAAAACCTACCGGCATGTTCCTTTTGCTTAAAAGTAGCTAACGTATCATCTACGTTGCGTTTATAAAATATAGGTCTAAATGGCAAAGGACATTGGTCTAAAAAACTGCTCCTCAAGATGATCTCCAGTTTTTACTTGTAACTGTGTTTATAATTTAAATTTTACTTTGAATGTCTTTTTTTTGGGGGGGGGGGTATTTTATATATTTTTATTGAGTTTTGCCTATAATGTTTTATATGTCCATTTTATCCTTGATAATGGGATGAGTCCCAAAACGTTGGCACCAATAAACTGAAAGATGTTGTCCAGACTCTTCGTCCTCCTTTTTATTATATATATATATATATATATATATATATATATATATATATATATATATATATATATATGTGTGTGTGTGTGTGTGTGTATATGTACACACATATATATGTATATATATATATATATATATATATATATATATATATATATATATATATATATATACATATATATATATATATATATATATGCATATATACATTATGTATATATATATACATAAGTATATATATATATATATATATATATATATATATATATATATTTATATATGTATATATTTATTTGATATATGTGTATTTATATTATATATATTATATATATAATATATGTATGTATACAAATATATATATATATATATATATATATATATATATATATATGTGTGTGTGTGTGTGTGTGTGTGTATGTGTGTGTATGTGTGTTTAATTACATGTATACGTACACACACACACACACACATATATATATATATATATATACAGTATATATATATATATATACACACACACACACACATATATATATATATATATATATATATATATATATACCTGTATATATTACATGTATTCTTCCTTTATATTAAATAGCGCATAATATCCAATATAGGGTCATTAGAATTAGAATCTATTGAAAGATTGGAAAAAGCGAACCAGACAATGGCTAGGTTAAGTGAAATTTGGCAATCAAATCTCCTAAAATTACATAATAAAATCAGACTCTATATCAGTTTAGTTAGATCTGTGTTACTGTATGGACATGAGTCGTGGTATGTCAATGAAATAATCTCCATCAGATTTAGGAGATTTGAGAACAGAGCCCTCAGAAGGATATTGAAAACTAAATGGCAGGACATGATTAGAAATGAAACTATAAGAGAGATGACTCTTGTACCATATGTGGATGAGATCATGGTGAGGGTGGATAGTGATGATTTGGGCATGCTCTTCGCACTCCCCAAGAGAGATTAGTTCACCAAACTTTTGACTGGGCTCCACAAGGCACTACATGAGTTGGACGACCCAGTCCTACATGCCTGAGAACTATGAAACGTTAAGAAGGAGGTGATGAGTGGAGAAGTATTGAATTAAAAGCTCAAGATAGAGATGACTGGCGAAATCTACTGAGGCCCTTTGCGTCTATAGGCGTAGGAGGAAACGATGATGATGATATTGATAACATCCCACCTCTTATGGAGAGAGAGAGAGAGAGAGAGAGAGAGATTTCAGGAAACTGCTAAATGCAGTGACCAAACAATCTCAACAGACAGCGCAATGTCAACAGTGGGGCACCGCATTGCCAAGAAGAGCTAAATAAAAACAACCTGGAATCACGTGCACAGAGCGCGTTCTTCTTTTAAAAAATAACGCGTTCTGTGCATGTGATTACATAGCAGCCTCAGAGATAACGGCCGATTAACCACCTGCCAAACTTGTTTTATGGCAGTTTAACTCCTTAAACCTGTTTTAAAGATACGCTCTTTTACACCTTCACAACCCGAGTAGATGATTATGTAAGCGAGCAAGGAGGCAGAACAGCTAAACCTTATAGTTGCTGTGGCGGTGTTGCTGGTAGACTCGAAAAACGTTTTGGGAGATCTTTTAGATTTGAATTGGTCACTGTTTCATTGGGGCATGAAATAAAGTCCGCTGTTCTCTTAAATGAAAGTCTGACGACCAAAATTGGTAAAATACCAAATTACGTTTACTAGACCATGATGCTTTTGGAAGTGTAGCTCAAAAAGTGTTTTTTTTTTTTTTGTTTCTTGTAAAGATAGCTGATATTTTACCAAGCTGTAAAGTTGTTTGTTATCTTTTGCAAGTTGGCAAGAAGAGGTCCTTTTTGCGCACTCTCCTTGGAGAATTGGTAATGTTATTCTATTGGGTAAATGTTTTTGTGGTAGCTTTATCCCTGTTGGCTACCACCTAATTTCCGAACTTCTTTTGACAACATTTAAATAGGTATGCTGGAATGTATTCATCTGTTCCCAAGTTTTCAGTTTGGCCCTTGCAAAGTAATTCGTACTTGGGTTGCTCTTCATTTTCAGTACTGTACAGAATTCTCTTGATTATGGTCAGGAGGTTCGTATGCATGACCTTGATTTTAGTGTTTTGTTTAACCGTGTTATTCATGAATAGGGTTTAAACTTTTAAGGCAATTACCTTAGTTAGAGGTAATTTACATGGTTTTAAGGTTATTCTAAGGTAATGCCGGTTTTAGTAGCCTAAATTTTAAGGGAATTCGAAAATGTTTTAAGGTAATCTAATGTAAAAAACAGCAGTATTTAAGGTACTGGCCACAGGGCATGTGCTCGAGTTTAAACCCTGTTTATGAGGTCCTTGTTTCTAGTCTTTAATAAATGTAAGTGGGTTTGTTTCTTAGCATCGTTACTGAATTTTGATGTAATAAATTGCAAAGACTCATGATTGATAGGCGAAATAGTGACTATAGGAATGTAATATCTGGTGTGTCCTTGGCCATTGCTGTTTTATACTATACACATATATGTGGTTTGGCCTAGAAATCCAGCTTGTTGCATATGCAGTTGATGCTACTCTATTTGCATCAATTCCATCTCATGATTGTAAACCTCTGGTCGCTAATTCCCTCCATAGAGAACTAGCTAAAATTAGTGCATGACGAAATTTATGGGGGATGAAATTGAACCGTAATGAAATTTAAAGTATGGTTGAAAGCAGGTAAAGAAAAATGACTCAACATCCAGATATTTTCATTGATAATGTTTCCTTAACTAAAAACAATACTCATTCAAAATTTTAGGTGGGATTCTTGATTATAAATCTACTTCCGAGAAACATATCTGGTCTGCTTTTCTTTCTTGAATTGCAGAAGATTTGGCAAACTGACAAATTCCTTAAAGATTTTTTTTATGGTCAATCTATGCTGTAAAATTTTTCAATTCTTGAGCGTTTTCTTCCAGTCTGGTAACGAGCTGCTGGTCTCATCCTAATTTGTTATACAAAACTCGTGGTATGATTCATTTCCTTATCCCTGATTAGAATGTTGATCTCTGGCTGATTTCCTTGTTGGAGCTCTTTGGGTTGTAGCATCCTGCTTTTCCAACTATAGCTTGGCTATTATTATTATTAATAATAATAATAATAATAATAATAATAATAATAATAATAATAATAATAATAATAATAATGAGGATATTGAAAATAATAACAAGGATAATAATAACGTCGGTTCGGATGGCAAGGGAATGTAAATCTCAATGATTATTATTATTATTATTATTATTATTATTATTATTATTATTATTATTATTATTATTATTACTGAGACAGTATTTAATCCTTCGAATGGAAGGAAGTTCAGATTAAGTTGCGTAGGAAGATAGGTTCCCATGCACCCCCTATGATACATTTTTCTAACCTACATTTTTACATTCCCTGAGGTCTCTGGGAATAGAATTTCCTTAGTTCCCATCACAAAAAAAAAGAAAAAAAAATGTCTCATGTAAGTCGTTTAACCGTTTTTTTTCGCCTTCTTGGATTTCTTGGGACGTTAAAGTTAGGAATATTGGGTAATATAAAGAACCTTTTTCACATAGAAGGAAATTGATAATAGGTACAAATTATGTATCGTTAGTTTGGGTATGACCTCCACTTTCACAAGAAATCCTTAGTTATTCAATTGGTGTATTGATGACGTCATCAGGATCAGAACGTCTTGTTGAAAGGATACCAAGTTAAAACTCTTCCCCTTCTTCATTGTTATCGCCCCTGCACCTAAGTAAATCTATCTGTTGGCTATATTCTTTGCTTGATGGAAAGTGTACATGTGCAGGCAGTTTTTAAAACAAAAGGAATCATTCAACTCGGGTACAAATTCTTTATGTAAAAAAAATCCGAAAATAATCATAAAATAGAGTTTTATATTAACTTTACCTTGTGAGTTTGCCTTTCGCCTACGGATAATTAATTTGACTGTTTTAAAAATTAGGTCATGCTTTATACATGATTATAATTTTTTTTCTAACAAGTGAAGGTAATTGTAGCAACCCTCTTAAAAATTAAGAGGTGGTATTAAAGTTCATGAACTGGCAGTGTAGTCTTTCTGTATTACAGGATGTGCAGACCACTGTGATTTTGAATAATGTTTTATTTGTGTTGTATTAGATATCTGTTACTATGCCTGCCTGCTTGTGGCTGACTGGTGGTGGATAATTATGTCTTTTTTCAATTGTAGTTGTTGGTGGTTTCATCATATCAAAAGCTAAAAATGTAGAACTCATCATGATTGTAATTTAGAGGAACTGCAGAAGCCGCCTCCTGTATGAATTTTCCTTTTTAATGGCATACATGGTGAACTTATACCACTTCACAATATCTGGTGTCCTCCCTAAAAAAAAATCTCGAGCTGTTACATGGTCTATGTGAGAAACGGCTCCTTCAGCCTTATAATTCACTCACTCGTATTGAGACTGTGTTGGTTAATTCCAGACAATTTTGATAGTGTGGACACAGACCAACAAAACAGACTGGAAACACCTATGGGCGGATTGTAATTGCGATACTAGTGCTGCCACCAAGCGTCAAAGTATAACCGCATGACAAAAATGGCTGGAAGCACGCACCAAAGTCGTAGGTGCTGTGCATATAATTGCACAAATTCATGTAGGAACAACCCCAAAATATTTTTAACATTTCCCAATAAAGAAGAAGATATAGAAAGATATGCTTTTGTAGTTTTAATGATGGAGTCATTTTGATTTAACAAACATAGTCACGACAGTTGTGGTATTGTTAGACTCGATTGAAGGTCGTCGGTACTGACAGTAGTCTGAGTGGTGGATCTAACTGTTAGCTTACGATAATAAGGTATTGAATTTGAAATAACGCTGAATATTGCACATTTAGAATACAATAATAATTAATGGGGTGCAATCGTTGAGTAAATAATAATTATTAACAGGTACCAACAACACAGATTAAAACCATACCACACGTTCATGTGTATCTACAATATTGTCTAATCAGTAATGGTTGTAGATATCTACGTGATTGTTATTTGATATTTGAAGTGGTGCTACTAGATCTCTTTAAATCACTATAAGATGACGGTGGTGAAAACCTGTTAAAATTTATGGAGTCATGAAGACATGCGATAATAACACCACCATTACCACCTACATGTATAGCTGTTCAATTTTCATTGTATTGAATGTCTTTCTGGCACAACTAAAAGTGGTCTTGAGTTTGAAATAAAATATATATTACGATAATTGATGCATAATTTCGATAATATATTTTTCAATTAAGATAGATATATTCTTTACTCTTAAAATATTCATCATATGAATGTTTTGCTTAACTAAACATCAAAGGTAAACATAGATTTGCTTGATAAAATTCATAGGTGCAAGAAATTCATTGTACCAGAATTGTTGATATCACCATAGTCTGCTAGATCCGGTGGAAGTCACAGTATCAGCCCCAAAAAAATTTTACTGTGTGAAGAGCATTTTACAGCCGATCAGTTTATGAATCCAGCAGAAAAGGGTAGAGTATCTATTAAATAAGGTTTTAAAGAAGAAAAAACCATATACTTTAAAATTTCGATCAAATTCTCAGGTTGGTAAATTAAATGAACAGAAAAATATAGCACCATATAACACCCACTACCACTTAACTCATATGCACATAAAAACACACATACATACAAGCCTCAAAATTGACCAAGGCAAATGCCTTAGTGCCCGATTGCATATCCTTGGTGCCCCTGATTTTAGTTTCTTATTTTAATCAAATACTGGTTGTAAGTTGCCTTATCTTCCAAGAACTAGTATTCAAGTTTTATATATATATATATATATATATATATATATATATATATATATATATATGTATATATATACATATATATATGTATACATATATATATATATATATATATATATATATATATATATGTGTGTGTGTGTGTGTATATGATAGACATTGCAACTAGTTATACTTTGGCACCAGACGACGCCACGGTATACTGATTACAACTTTTAGTACGGCCGTTTACCTACTGTGTTTTGTTGGTATGTGATGTGGATTTAAAAATCACAGGTTATCATTAGGGATATTATCAAGACTGCTGAACACCAGAATTGCTTGAAATGTATTGTATCAGACGACAGACCAATAACAATTTGATCTCTTACAAACTATCAACCTATTCCACAAACGTTTTTCCACCAGAAAAGCTTGAGATCGAAGTTTCCGAAAGGACTGAACACTGTGCCCAGTGTGCACCTGTCAAGGGAAAGGAAGTAGCTTGGACCCATAAAATCCCAAACCCTAGAAATAAGAGACAATTGTTCACATCACAAAGTAGCAGGTAAAGATTTGTTTGCAAGAGATCGTTTCCACAAGTTCTGTCATAGATCATTCAAGCTGAAACATGTGAATCATTTATATTGAAAAAAAGCAAGGTGAAAAACTTGAAAATCATCAAAGCTCATTTGATGTAGTTCTAGATTTCATACATGAAAGGGTACTTAGATAGAAGGGGGTAGTGAAACTTGGAACTCTCTGCCACCTGTACGTCCCAAGAACTTGAGTGATGTGGAATTCCAAATCCTGATTCCAGTAGTGATAAGCTAAAAACTGACTTCAAAGACACGAAATTAATGATTGCATTGCTTTTACACAGGTGATTCCTGGAGACATCGTAATCTACAACCTGGTGTACATCACAAGTTTGATTCCAAAGATAAGTTCAAGGATGTTACCATGCACTTGCATAGTGTTGTTCAAGGGAAGTTCAACGATTCACCACCACTTCCTTGGTCTCTTACAGTGGATGGGTTGGATACCAGGGTAACAGAAGAATATCTCTCAACAGACTTAGTAAAGTTCCTAAAGACTCTTATCCTGGGTGAAGAAGATGTGCAAAAGTCTGAGAAGAGCCAACTTCTGGGGCTTTTGATGGCTCAGGTAAGTTTTAATCACCATTGTGCTCTAACACCTTTGGAACAATATTACTAGTCAATCAAATTTTGCCTAGTTAACTACGCTCTATCCTAAATCGTATACTTATTCCATTTTATTCATCCCCAAGACATCTGCCATGCTGTGACAGAGAGAGTGAAAGTTACCTAAACACATCCTCCTTTGCAGTGCCATACACCACCTATATCAAAGGAAGTAGTTTACCAATATACTTCATAGAATGCTGTAAATCATATGATTTTGCCTTAAAAATTGAGACAATAGTTGTAGAGGCCCTCAATGCTTCCTCTTCTCTCACTTTCCAAATTGCTACTGATGAAAACAATGAAGTTTTTCATGTTGAGTGGGACACCTTGAACAAAATAGCTACAAACGTCCATGATTCAAAGCTGGTGACCAGCACTGGACGGATCATGATATAAGAGGTGAAACCAAACACTGACACTGCCAACTAAGTTAAAACTCTCCCACTCATGCAACGTGATAAGATTTGTTATTTGAATTTTGAAACCCCACCAATGTTGCTCTCTTTTCCTTTTTATGGTTGAGTATGGCCCAAATTTTCAATAGGAGCTACGCTTATTCCACCCATTATAAACCATATGTAATCTAGAGTGCATCCAAGAGTACTGATTATGGTTACTTATGCAAATGGTCAAGGGCATAAAAGAAACATCACAGGTCCCTAGATTTGGAGGCTTTATTTCAGCTACTGGCAAAAGACCCTCTCGAAAGTCGACCATTGACTATTCCAACCCTACCAAGCTGTTCAATGAATATTCTATCATCAGGGAGTTGTTGAAGTGATTAGAAGATGCTACATTGGAGGTTGACGACCAGAGGTATGCTCTCCGTACTTATGACCTTGGAGGCTGCATGAAAGCACTCTCCCTCATTTGGAAACTTCCAGAGGAATACAAGAACAATGTGGTAACTCCAGGCCCTTTCAACACTATGATGAATTATATGGGTATGCTGACTGGTCATAAATGCATTGGTTCAGGCTACTCTGAAAGCCTACTTGAGGCTGGCTTTGTTACCAATGGCTGCCTTAAGAGTATACCTAAAGGGAAAGTATATGCAAAAGCTCTGCTCTGTCTCAAGATGGTAAGTGAAGCAACGGTGCCATTGTTGATTGAGTGCTTCAGTGAAGAGGAGAATGTAGACATCACTAACCCAGTAATATAGATATTTACGTTTTTTATGTATGGCTATTCCGAACAGAAATCTATTGACACTGTATGTGGAATTCTGTTAAGGAAGAGGGTTAGAAAAGATGAGATGAACTGAAAACGAAATTTAAGATTGAGCTCTCTCAATTGCCACCTTACCGAGACAACCTTATCCCGCACATCGATCATGTGAACCATCGCCTTGCTATCTACAAGCGAGCATATATTCCAATATAGTAGTCTCCAAAGCCATATGATCCCGGGCAAGGTTGGGAAAAAATGAGGAGGGCATCATGGAGCCCGTGTGGTCATGTGGGCTAGTACTTTCCCCTACCCTGATAGAATTGGTTGAGAAGACTACAGAGGAGATGGAACAGTGTGATGACGGCATTGAGTAAGAACAGTATAGACAGGATAGTGATTATGAAGATCATCTTGGTAATTATGAAGGCTACATCAAAATCTGAACATAGAGACTTTTGGCAGTCGTCACAAAGTTTCAATATTAACTAGTTCTGGGTCTTTGCATTATATTAACTTGTGTTACTCCGATCTCTATGTAATATATTTCCACATCAATTAGCAATAGAATGAGTGGAAGAGAAAGTACCAAGGTAATGATACAGCAACTGTATTCAAGGACCTTTTGGGGCATGTAAGCCTTTTTACCATTAAAAAGAGGCAGAGAAACAGCATGTGTCAAATTGCAATTTCACAATAACTCATTGCAAAAATGCATTTTTTCAACATTTTCAAGCATTTTTACAGAGAGGTTAATGATGTACAAAGGTTCCATGATTTGTAATAGTTTAAAAAACGGCCAATATATGCACAGTTTCTTCCCTGTAAATTTGAAACTAGTAGGGTTAGTTAAAGAGGAACAGGGCAGATATCAATGAAAAAATTCCGTAATTTTCTACATTTGGGTCTCTAACTTGATCTTTTGATCCATGATGACGTCATCGATGCTCTAATTGAATAATTGATAAGTTATTTGTGATTTTGGAGGCTGTAACCTTTCCAATTATACCTAAATTGTACCTATTATCAATTTCCTTCTATGTGAAAATGCCCTTTATATAGCCCCTACCCCTAACTTTTGCGTTCTAAGAAATCCAAGTTGGCGGACAAAAAAAAAAAAAAACGGCTGAACGAACCCCATGGGACATTCTTTTGGAATGGGAACAAAGGAAATTCCGTTCCCACAGACCTCAGGGATTGTAAAAATGTTGATTCAAAAATGTATAACGGGAGTACATGGGAACCCTATCTTCCTACTAGACTAATTCACCTCGAACTTCATTTATATTGACTTATAAGAAATGAGAATGAATGTTTGGTATTCAAATCAGATAATTTGGACGCGATGTAGGTTCTTAGATTTAAGAACTTTATACACGTATCGATGTGATTCTTGAATACTGTCAAAATTCTCATATTAAAACACGGTTATGATATATTATAAACTACAATATTCAGCAACAAATGATGAATTTTGACACTATAAACTCATATTGCATTATGGGTTATAAAATGTATTCCCATGTGTCAAACATAACATGATAAGCACAAGTATAATCAAACGTGAGTAATTATATTAAATATAAAATGTTTTCTTACTGTAACCAACGATAATTAACACCAATTGTTCATTGTTTAGTTACCTGAATAAATCATGCTTATACCAATAAAGAAAACTATTTGTACCAAAAGAGAAGTCATGGTAGTGTTTTTTGTGGGCCTTGACATCTGATGGCCTACAATTATTGATTGTAATAAGGAGCGAAATTCCAAAATTTTCCGCCTGCACAAGCTCTAAGTGATCCGCACCGGTCTACTTATTAACCTTGAATTAAGGCCAGTTACTATGAGGGACAAAAAACCATTTCTCGCTCTCCCAGAACACGTTTTCCCACTATTGGGACAAGGAAGGGGGTGGGGGGGACACTCCTCGTCGTCGATCCGGGAAGGAAAGTGCTAAATTTAATGCGGGTGTAATGCCCTGCCATGCTTCTTCTTCTTCTTCTTCTTCTTCTTCTTCTTCTTCTTCTTCTTCTTCTTCTTTTTCTTCTTCTTCTTTTTCTTCTTCTTTTTAGCGCCAGAGAACATGAGTTGGTTCTAGTTAGTGAAGATCGTAATGATTTGTGTTGGCTGACACTCTTTTGCAAAATACTCTCGGGTGTTGAAAGGAGTAGCACTATTTACGAGCTATTGATTGGTAACACGAGATTTCTCATCAGTGGATAATAGCAAAAGAGAAATTGACTGAAGAAAATAGTAACTAGAGAACAAAATAAATGAACAAATATTTTTCTTTAATGGTGAAGATCATTTAATCAATATGATTATATTCTTTTGAAACTTTAGAAACACCGCTTTGTGATTATAGTACTTGCTCGATTTCAATGAAAATTTAGTATGATTGAGGTTAACTTATGATGGCTTCCTATTGATTTTATTCCAATCATCCAAAAATATTGAATAAGATTCATTCATGAGTGAATAATCAAACTGTGGGAAAGTGAACTGATTCATGTTTCATATAAAGACTTTTCTTTCTTTTTATCTAAGTGTAAGTAAATATGAGTTTAAGTTCTGTGATCAAAATTCTCAGAAACTGTAAAGTTTTCGGAATATTGAGAGCCCTTATTTAGCAAATAGTTAATGAAGTAATCATATTTCTATTTATCAACTTTATGTGCTTATTGGCTTAATTTTATTTATGATTTTTAACTACAATGCATACTCTTTTTATTGAATGTGCTTATCTATTTCATTTACATTCATATGCTTTCTACGCATCTGCTGCCGGAAATAGGTGACCTGAATGAGATAATAACTAATGCAGTTGAATGAATGCATTCGAGTATGACAAAACAAATTCTAAATAAACGAATAATAAAGAGTATCTGCGATACGACAACCTTACATTAAATTATATAAATTTCTTAACTTATTTCTTGTTCTTTTTAATTAGGAATTAATAGCATCCACGTTCATTAGTGATGATGTCGAAATAAAACAAAATCAAATGGTTGAATTAATATACTTTTTTCGACTTGTGCTTTACTGGTTACGACACGAAGGTCGAGACCTTGTTCGCTGATTCTGTTTATTCGTTTTCGTTTCCTGGGTCCAGTGACAATGCTGTTGCTGTTTTCCCAAAGCGAGTAGGCCTAAATATCTTGGCTCGAGGGTTCAAAACATGAGCTCAGAATAGTTCTCAGGTATTAATGAACTTCGGGATAAACTCCCATTAGTAGAGAGAGAGAGAGAGAGAGAGAGAGAGAGAGAGAGAGCGTCATCTGCTCACTCGGGAAATCTTAGGGATGGTCAAGACTTGATCTTGTTTAATACGATTGAAGTCAAAAGTAAACAATTTCAGCATCTTCCGATGTCGAAAATACAGACGCTCAGTTGACTCACATGACAGACGTGATTGAAACAAGCAAAATATAGTTGGAGCTTGGACTTGGACCATAGAAGGTTGGATGTAACGGGGAAGTTTTAAGAAATTACAACCATTAACAGTAAAGAGAGTTATAGATAACGGAAGGGCCTCAAAGGAAATTCTTACGAAGCTGGTATAGTGTAGAGTAAATAAGTTACTCAGGTATTTTATTTATGTTTTCATATGTGCATTGCAGAGGTGAATAGCCAGCGCTTAAGATAAGTTCCTATCATGTATGTAAAAGTTTGTTATGTAAGTTACGTAAGACTTTCGTCGTTAATTTATTTGTATTCTTCATTCAAGTCAGTAAATGTAAATTTACATATTTTTAAGAATTAACCTTTTATTTCTCGTATTTTGTTACGAAGTTTAACGTAATCTGTTCAAGAGTGCTATGTGATCCATACGAGATATGAACAAAGGCTTATGTAAATCCTTTTTATATTTTTATGAGGTATTACATCATGTTTTTGAGAAAATACACAATTCTTATATTTGCCACGTGTGTTGGAAGGCTCTTAAAACCCCAGCGTTAGATTTTATCTTTTTTATTTCAAGGACAAAGGTGGGCAGAGGATCGTCTCACTGTTGCGTCGGTAAGCATCCGAGTGAGTAATCATTGGCAATCCTTACGTCCTTAGGCCAACCCCCAAGCTTCCAGATCTCTGACCTAGAATATTCGAGAAATAACTAAATTCATATATAGGTGCCCCAGGGTTGCATAGCAGCAGAAGAGAACCAGCCGTCCTGTGAAAGAGCCAAGTGGCCCCCCTCTCTCTCACCAAGTGCCTTTAGTGTGTTTTCTCCTAAGTGATTTTGTGCCCCAGCGTATATAATGTGTAAAAATTGCCCGAAATTTTAAATTCATGGTGATGTGGTGAGTGCTGGAATTGTGTAAATTTTTGTAACTGGCCCTGTGCAAGTAAAAAACGTGAAGCATATTTAAAACGTTTCCTGGTTAACTTCGTGTGAGCTAAATACGTAAGTTTATCAGTTACTTTATGTAATTTCTTTGATAAGTGTCAAGACTAATTAATTGTGTAAAACTCAATTTCAAGTGAAACAAGTGATTACATAATTTTCATAAGTATTTATTTCTTAGTGTAAGGCTTTTATGCAGATTTAATATTTCAAGTCAAGTGATTCTATAATTTTCAGAGCGTAACATTTTTTGTCTTAGTCTAAGTTTTGTTCAGAGTTAATATTTCGAATGGTTTCTTTTTTATGCAAATTCTTTTCAAAGGGTTATAATTTATATAGAATATATTCATTTTTGTAGGTAGTGTATTATTTCAATCACCAGTGTTTATTTCACACTCGCTTACGTCCTGTTAATGAATCGAAGTAAGAAGTTGTTTGCATAGATCGAAATAACAATTATCCAGTTTTGTTTTGAGTATACATAAGAGACCTTTGGATATTCAGTGTTTTTATGTATTGCTGTCTGGGAGTTATATAATCGTCTCAAAGTTCGGGTATTAATATTTTCAAGTGTAACAGATTTAATGTAAAAACAAACTTGAGAGGTTGTATAGCTTGCCAGCCGTAATATATATATATATATATATATATATATATATATATATATATATATATATATATATATATATATATATATCATTAAATTTTTGGTTCCCAGACACGGGACCATACTATAATAAAATGTAAATTAATTTCTGAATAAGGGGGTTTGTTCATTTGATTCGCAGTTGACTGAAAGGGAAGGAACGTAATTTACACTTAAGTTGCAGTGATATAACTAGAAAAAAAAATAAGTGGCCAAGTGCTAGATACCTCCATGCGCTATCAACAATTGATAAACGTTGTTGTTTATATGGCTAGACGCTCAACAATTAAAATTGAGTAAACAAGTGATCTTGCTTATCCTATGTGCAAGGGTATATTTTTCCTAAACCTTTAATGTATTATGACCCTAAAATCCGTCTGTAAAATATCTTAATAAGATTTATTCGTCATCTAATGTATACAATCCAGATAACCAATTTGCTGTTCCTCGGTATCGAAAATCCTACCAAATATGAATGGCCATTACAGTCAAAAAGAGTCATCGTAAATCGATTCACAAGATATATTCATACTGCATGGTTATCTTGCTAACACACAGTAAGTCTAAATTTCATAAAAGAGAGAGCTAAAAATCGGCCGTGTTAGCAACCATAAACAAAAAAGGGGCTAGAATTACTTCGTTTTATATTTTTTTTCTTTGTGACTGGCAGGGCAACAGACGCCTGCCAGTGCCCAAGACCTTCTGCGCCGTACCTGCAATCTGTATGGCCGTGGGCCAGACGGGGTCATGGCCTACCAATGAGTTGAAGCCATAGTGTTAAGAGTAGTTCCAAATATTGAGACCACAACAAATTAATCTTTTAAATACAAGGTTATTTAACATTCTCTCTCTCTCTCTCTCTCTCTCTCTCTCTCTCTCTCTCTCTCTCTCTCTCTCTCTCTCTCTCTCTCTCTCTCTTTTATACAATGAAATTCAATTTACATGATAATTTTGTGGGTTATTGTATTTTCATTTCAAATATAATTAATAACTCCATTATTCCGCACCAAAGTCTATCAAAATAAGGCTACAATAACAAAGATCCTTTATTTTGACACAACGGGGCAAAGCACGTCGTACACCTCATGGTTGTCTATTTGCTCGAAACAATCACAAGAATGTAAATGTTGGGCTCAAGTTTTCTTTAGAACCAACAAAAAATACAAAATTTAATCAGAAATCATGAGAATGTCCTCTTTCTCCTCTAAAGGGGAATCTCAGGATTGTCCGGAGCAATCTGCCGATACATCGTACCCTTACGGATTTTGGCAAGATGGGCCAAGTTGGCTTTGCTCAGCAAAAAGGAGATTTACAAATGTATTTAGGAAAATGGAACATTAACATGCAATGCGGCCATTCTTTCCTACAAAGGCTAAGAATATTACAAGAACAGGAATGTTCATGTATGTTATGTGATGAACATGAATAAAAAGATAAATCATCAATATTCCAACAACACAACATACATACTCACTCACACACTTGTGGGCCTGTCACTTTGCATAAAATGAAATGTCCTATTTTGCCAAAAGCGATGAAGAGTCCTCTCTCTCTCTCTCTCTCTCTCTCTCTCTCTCTCTCTCTCTCTCTCTCTCTCTCTCTCTCTCTGCCCGTCACATGGCTTTGTCACGTGGGATCCTTATCACATATAGTCTACATTTAGAACGCTGAAAACGTAGACAAAAATTTTAGCTTTCAAGTCGACAACAGAAGTACAATGAAGTGGAAAACTACTTTAGTTACACATTCGAGAGAAAGCAAGTATTCAATTAGATGCAGAAAATCAATCTATGCCAAAATCGCTAAGAATGTATATGCTAATATTCCAATGCCATTTAATTAAGTTATCACCTAAAGCTAAATTGAGGCTCATAGCATTCTCCTTGTTGGAACCCTTGGTCTTATAGCATTCTGCTTTTCCGATTAAGGTTGTAGCTGAGCAAGTAATAATAATAATAATAATAATAATAATAATAATAATAATAAGTCGAGGAATATGAGTGTTTAGGCACAATCAACCCATCAGTTTTTATGGAATACCAAATTGTCTTTTTGTTAGCCGCTGGCTGATCAAAAGTTCTTTAATCTACCAAATTATGAAATTTGTATCATTTCAATGTGGCTGAATTCTTTTGTCGGCCAAACAGAGAGGAATTCACAATTTGCAAATTCTTTCTTCAAACAATGGGAGGATGCTGTTAATACAAGAACATATTTTAATAGGAACATATTCTTCATATACTTCACCGGTGAATATAAGCAACTTTATATCGTATATGAAAAATAAAGACTACGTAAAGAGAACATAGAGTTTCTGAGAATCTTAATAACATTTATTCTAAAAAAATTCGAGATTCCACAAAAATGCTTTCCTCGTTTCTTGTTATTTGAACTGTCAATCTACCGTAATAGAGATTAGTAGAGTATATAAGGTTATTATTATTATTATTATTATTATTATTATTATTATTATTATTATTAAACACAAAATCACAGGGCATTAGAAATATATATCTACCTTACATCAGTATCAAACTTAGTACAGTACTCTGTTGCCTGAGTTTTTGCTTCGTCTCAAGAATCGTGTGTTTTGGCCTCAATGTAATAGTCAGGAAGCCAAAGTCAGAAAATGTGCAACACCCTGCTGATTGCATGTTAGAATAGTCCAACAATTCTAAATCGATGGTTCAGATACAGATAAATATGAATCCATTTGTTGGACATTATAGATATGGATAGTATGGCCTCCATGACAGTTTTCAAAATGGCCGCCAATGTCTAAACTTTTTGTCATATTTCAGCTTCTAATTGCAATAAACTCACAATGTTGGAGTCAATGCCTATGTTTTTCATCGTGTATAAGTTGATTCAGGCATTAAGATAAACATTGGTGTATACATTCTCCAAAAAAGTTATTTTTCAAAAATATTTGACAAAATTTGTAGGGGTTCCTAATTCACATTAGAACACTTAATATGCAAAAGGCAATTCATGGATTTTTAAACCTAGCTTATACTTGTGGTGAACTCATATTGATTAAATTGCTTTGATTTTGTATTGTATTTGATATTTTTAGTGTGTTGGTAACTTAGTTATGTTTACTAATAATAGTAATCAGATTCGACTGTGGTTGACCTGTTGCAAACTTTGCGCATCATCGTGTTTCGGTTGTGTTTTGTGGTCGTTTGATGTAACGTATAACATTGGAATTTGGGTGTAGTTTGATTATATGTTTGTATGTTTAGCTGTATGTTAAATTCGGTAATTTCTTATTTTGATATTATCTTATCTATACGTTTTATTAATCATCAAATCTAACTATGGCTCTTGAGTTGTGGGGTTTTATGGACTGTCATGCAGAACTGTCAAGCTATGACAAAGAAGATGGGAGAGAAGTACACCATCATAACCTTTGACGAGCAGCTGTATTGCAAAGCAAAACTGCTCCAATGCGACAAGGACAGCTGTAAGGATATGGTAATCATGCTTGGGAGTTTTCATACCCAAATGAACTTTTCTAAAGTGTTGGGACAGTACATGGATTCTTCAGGCCTGGAAAACATCTGGATTGAAAGTGAAGTCCTCGGTGAAAAAGCAAGTGAACAATTTATGAAAGGAAAAGGATGGAACCGCGTCATTTGCATTCACAAGCTGACATTAGAAGTGCTTTGGTCAGTCCTGTGGGCAAGCTTCACAACATGGACAGAGGAAAATGACAAGTTCTGCCGAGACGACTTAAAAGTTGCAGCTGGGAGAGTTTCAGATGTCTACGAACAAAGATGACAGAGAAATCAACTCTTCCCTTGAAGATCTTTTGTCAGAAAATGAAGAGGTGCAGGTCCTGTTTAGGGAGTTTGAGGATTCTTGTTCAGAGAATGCCACTTTTTGTTATTGGAGAACCTACATGAAGTTGATCTCCATCCTCCTTTGGTTCATTCGCTCTCTTCGTGAGGGAGACTGGGGCCTGTTCCTTACATCATTTTCTGAAATGCTGCCTTGGTTTGGAGCATTTGGTCATTTCCATTACTCACGCTGGGGAGCTGCCTTCCTCGCTGATATGCTTATGCTACTCACAACTGCTCCAGAAGTGCACAGAGGTTTTATTGCAGGAGACTTTGTAGCAAAAGAAACAAAGCACAAGTTCATGTTAACAAGGCCGGCAAGGTAGCTGGAGGGCTGGTGGGGATTACAAAAACATACACTGCCCGTGACAGATAGGGCCTAATTTTCAATGAGAGAGCTCAGCTAACCAGAGATACTAGGACGATGTTCAATGTAACGGGTAATGAAGAAGACGATGATGAGCATGAATTTGCACATAAAGATTTTGGTTCCAAAAGAATGAAGCAAGACCAAGATAATATGCAAAATCTCATTGACTTGTACAAGATTCATAATCCATTTGATCGCAATTCCCGAGAACTAGTCTCAATTATAACAGGTGATATTGCAAGTGAAGCGGTTACGAATGACCTTCTGCATGCTGAAGTTACAGAGAAGCAGACTGTGTCAGAGTTTGTGGAGAACAGGTTCACTAAGAAGACAACAGGTTTTCACGACAGAATCAAGTCAAAGAATCTTAAAACGTTTGAGAGCATGTACACTGTGGAAGTCAACGTTGGAAAGGAAACAACTGTTGCACTAAAGGCTGACAGAAAACTACTCACGCGTGTGGTAACAGCATTGCAAGCAGGCAGAGATATTGACATGAGCAAAATGTTGGAGCAAGAGATTTGTGCAGTGCCACTTTCTCTGGCAATGCCTGATGGCAGACTGCGTCTATCTCAGAACACAGCAGACCTTGGCAAGATTCTCCAGCAAGGCTTGCCACACAATGTTACGCCTGAACCATTACAAACATGCACTGTCATTGATGGAATGGCCATGATCAAGACACTAGGAAATAGGATGAATGCTAAAACTCTCGGCAAATGGGCCGATGCTGTTGCTAATCATGTCAGTCACTTGTTTTCCAACAGTTGTTCTAGGGTTGACCTTGCCTTTGACCAATACAGGAAGAAAACAGTCAAGTCAACAGCTCGAAGTCGGAGAGTACGAGGCAAGAAAGCAATCATACGAGATGTGCAAACAAGAAGTCAGTCCATGGGGCAGTGGGATAGATTCATCTCCTTAGATGAAAACAAAGTGAGCTTGGCTAATTTTCTATGCCTAGAGTTAGCAAACAAGTTCCACAATCACGAAAGAGTAGAGCTGGTATTGAACGAAGGACATCGTCAGGGAGAGATGTCTCAAAGTTGTCATCTTCTGAGCATGAAGAGGCAGACACTAGGATTCTTCTCAATGTGAAAGATGCAAGTGAACAGGGATACCCACAAACTATTTTTGTGAGCCGAGACACTGATGTTCTTGTTCTCCTTCTTGCCTTTCAGCCACAGCTCAGACACTTTCTCTGGATGAAAGCCGGAACACCTAAAAAGCAACATTTGTTCCTGTCCATTCCATCAACATCACAGATTTGCACAGAGCATCACTTCTCACATTTCATGCTGTAACAGATTCGAATAGTACAAGCCAATTTGCTGGAATTGGGAAGCGCTCTGCATGGGCTATCTTCCAACAAAACTCACAGCTTCTGCAGAATCC
>NC_090735.1:103250826-103260826 GCF_036898095.1 Palaemon carinicauda
ATATCAGGAATCGAACCAGTATGTTTCTTATGTTACTTCTAATCCGATAACAGACGACGAAAATTGCTATATTCATTTCCTGCTCAGTTTTACCCAGCATTTACCTCTGTAACAATAATCGCAACGATGAAGGTAGGAGGAAGTCATGACGTTATTGCTCATAGTAGTGTGCGATTGGGCTGTTAGCTTGTAACAGAGAGGCGACTAAACTTTATTAAACAGATATAGAACTCATATAGTGAATAAGGAATTGCGAGCAAGAATGTCACAAAAATTCAAACAAAATAAATCATGGCTAGCAAGTTTACACAACTTGGTTTATTTAGAATACATGCACAATCTCACTCGTCCTCACATATATACATATGTACACTCACCTATACATATGTATATATATAGTCACAAGTTAAGGGGATAAACATATATAATTAAATGAGCCATTGAATCATGAAAAAGCAAGTCACAAGCCACCGAGTCTGAAGAAAGAGTTGCACCATGTATGTTGAATGTAAACAGCTGTCATTCTTTTACTTCCCAGGTCAAAGCATGAGGAGGTTGGAAAAGCACTGAGGGATTTGAGATGGGGCAACCTATATCTGGAAGCACCCGATCCCCAGGTGCCATACAAACTCACTCTTGGAAGTAGAGTGAGGGGAGTTGGGCGGGGAACATGGCCGTGTGCCCTCGTCGACTCTCCACTAGGTTGTGATCTTAAGAGTTATGTTTGCCTTAAAATTATAACCTGAGACTAGTAATATGTGTGCCGCTCCATCTTGCTTGACTTGCATAAAATTAAGATTGTAATGTTTAGTTGATTAGTCAGATTTGGGACTTGAGATTAATTGCTATTCTACTGATGGAAGAAGATTAAGAGCAACTTGCTAAAAGTCCATTCTCCCCGCATGTGTCCGTAATTTACAAATGATTCATTATTATATTTCATTGTGATAAACTTAAGATATACTGTTCCAGTAGTTTAAAAGTCAATGAGAGACTTATATTTCCTCAGTTATTCGATTAGAAAAATTTAGAATACTGTTGGAGATGTAATTAAAGTTATTCATTTACTCACTTTGAAGAAGATATCTGCTCATGTTTCTGTGAAAATGATCTTAGACAATAAATCCTCTTACGATGTAAAAGTCGTCTAATTCACCGCCTCTCATTCTTTATCATTTAATTGCCACACATAGTGACAACATATATATATATATATATATATATATATATATATATATATATATATATATATATATATATATATATATATATATATACATATATATATATATATGTGTGTGTGTGTGTGTGTGTGTCATTGACTTTTATCTTTCTTCGTGGCCAAGTGGTTTAGTCACTGCCTATACAAGCTTGCCGACCAGGGTTCGATTCCCGGCCGGTCACAAGCTCTTGTCTGTGTGTGATTCCGCCTACGGCTCTGATCCCGAGGTCGTTAAGAGAATACAGACATTAATGTATCAAAATTTTTTATGCCTTATTCGAATATGAAAAACACGTCTAAATGTGCAAAATTTATCATATATATATATATATATATATATATATATATATATATGTGTGTGTGTGTGTGTGTATCTATATATATATATATATATATATATATATATATATATATATATATATATATATATATATATATATATATAGGCCATTCAATAGATTTATATATATATCACTATTATTATTATTATTATTATTATTATCATTATTATTATTATTATTCTTACAAGTTAGGCATTGACCCTAGTTGGGAACAAAAGATGCTATAAGCCCAACGGCTCCAACAGGGAAAAGCAGCCCAGTGAGGGTAGGAAATAAGGAAATAAACAAACTACAAGAGAAGAATAAACATTCAAAATAAAATATTCCAAGAGGAGTAACAACATTAAATTAGATCCTTCACATATAAACTATAAAAACTTCAAGAAAAGGAAAAGAAATAAGATAGAACAGCGTGCCGGAGTGTACCCCAAGCAAGAGAACTCTAACCCCAAACAGTGGAAGACTATGGTATAGAGGCTATAGCACTGTCCGAGATTAGAGAACAAAGGTTTGATTTTGGAGCAACCTTCTCTTAGAAGAGCTGTTTACCCTTGCCAAGAGGAAAGTGGCCACTGAACAATTACATTGCAGTAGAAGAATTGTTTGGTAATTTCAGTGTTGTCAGGTGTATGAGGACAGAGAAGAATGTGATGAGAATAGACCAGACTATTCGGTGTATGTGTAGGCAAAGACAAAATGAGTTGTAACCAGAGAGAGGGATCCAGTTTAGTACAGCCTGGCCAGTAAAGGGACCCAATAACGCTACAGCGGAAGTATCTTAACAGGTGGCTGGTATACGTATATACTGTATGTGTGAGTGAACTCCATAATGCTAAGAAGCGTCCATAACTTCCCATTATTTTATTGATTTCCTCTTTTTTTTGGGGGGGGGGCGTGGTCCAATAACAATAAACTTGAGTCTTCACTCTTAATCTAGTTTAATTCACAGGTGACATAAACATTAAGTTGAAAAATCAGTATCACTTATATTCTTCTTCCTTTATATTGATAACATCCCACCTCTCAAGGAGAGAGAGAGAGAGAGAGAGAGAGAGAGAGAGAGAGAGAGAGAGAGAGATCATCATCTAGATATAAAACCAAATTCCTTATAAGCCAGCTATAACTGGTATTATCCAGTTCCCCTCAACTGGCAGATCTATCTTAGGAAAGGCAAAATACCTGGCGAGTGAGGCCAGACTATGTTTAGACAGATGACAGAATATCATACTCACTAGTAGTTCCCGTATTAGGAATATAACAGTTTTGCCACTGAAGTATAATAGTTAATTTCAAAGTTGATTATTTCCAGAAAAATAGCGTTCTAAAGTAAAATTATCTTATAAATGATTCTCTCATGTTGTGGTGGGATCCCTTGACCTATGCCCGTCCGTTATCATTCATGATACTGTAAAGCCAGTGTCATACATAATGGTCAAACGTCTCTCTCTCTCTCTCTCTCTCTCTCTCTCTCTCTCTCTCTCTCTCTCTCTCTCCCTCTCTCCAAGCTGTAGATATCGAGTATTCTTGCAGACATTTTGTGTAAAGTTCAGTGAGTTTTACTAGCATGAAATCTCCTCCATTTATTATTAAATCAATTGTTATGCCATCTTCTCCTTCTGTTGTGCCTCTTTTCATGCCTTTTAATGTTTTCTATACTTCTTCTACAGTTACGTTTGGTATCGGTTCAGGTGTTTCATT
This sequence comes from Palaemon carinicauda, assembly GCF_036898095.1. Classification (NCBI taxonomy): domain Eukaryota; kingdom Metazoa; phylum Arthropoda; class Malacostraca; order Decapoda; family Palaemonidae; genus Palaemon; species Palaemon carinicauda. Next base: position 103,254,088 of record NC_090735.1, read on the forward strand.
ATTTCTATTAGCAAGGATGGCATTCAATTGATTTAATAATAGATGGAGGAGATTTCATAGTAGTAAAACTCGCTGAACTTTATACAAAATGTCTGCAAGAATGTTCTTTACCTACAGCTTGGAAAAACTTTATCATATTACTAATTCATAAAAAAGGACAAAAAAATTACCGTCGTATAAGTTTACTCTCAGTAATGTATAAAGTATTTACAAAGGCCAAAGGGAAAGACAGTTAGACTTTACTCAACCATGAGAACAGGCAGGCTCTGACCATTATTATTATTACTTTCTAAGCTACAACCCTAGTTGGAAAAGCAGGATGCTATACGCCTAAGGGGCCCAACAGGGAAAATAGCCCAGTGTGGAAAGGAAAAGATGAAAAATGAAATATTTTAAGAAGAGTAACAATATTAAAATAAATATATAAACTTTAACAAAACAAGAGGAAGAGAAATAAATAGAATAGTGTGCCCGCGTGTACCCTCAAGCAAGAGAACTCTAACCCAAGACAGTGGAAGACCATGGTAAAGAGGGTCTGGCACTACCCAAGACTGGAGAACAATGGTTTGAATTTAGAGTGTCCTTTTCCTAGAAGAGCTGCTTACCATAGCTAAAGAGTCTCCTCTACCCTTAGCAAGAGGAAAGTTGCCACAGAACAATTACAGTGCAGTAACCCCTTGCGTGAAGAATTGTTTGGTAATCTCAGTATTGTCAGGTGTATGAGGGAAGAGGAGAATATGTAAAAAATAGGCCAGACTATTCGGTGTATGTGTGGGCAAAGGGGAAATGAGCCGTAACCAGAGAGAAGCATCCAATGTAGTACTGTCTGGCCAGTCAAAGACAACATAAATGTCTAGTGGTAGTATCTCAACGGGTGGCTGTTGCCTTGGCCAACCTACTACCTGGTTAATCCATGTATTAACCAGCTGATGCAAAAATCAAAAGAGTATGACAAACCACTCTATGTGGCATTCATAGACTATGAGAAAGCTTTTGATTCTGTCAAAATTTCCGCAAAAATGATAGCCCTTCAAAGACAAGAAATAGATGGATCTTATATTAGAACATTTATATGGGCAATATAGCAATCCTAAAACTATGTAAAGATTGAAAAAGAATTTAGACAACGAGAACCCGTCTCTCCTAAATTATTCAAAACATGCCTAGAAGAAGGTTTTAAGAATTTAGATTTGGGAAATGTGGGAGTTAACATTGATAGTGAATACCTTAATAACTTAAGATTTGCAGATGACATAGCTCTATTTAGTGAGTCATGGGAAGAAAGCAGAAATATAAGACTGAAAATTGATATGAGTAAAGCTAAGAATGTTCAATGAAAATACAGAGGCAACCGATAAGTGTTATGGATGAACTTCTAGTGATTATTAATGAATATACATACTTAGAACAGACAGTAAGTGTATCCCCAGGGCATAAGACCGAAATTAAAAGAAGGATAAGCATAGGAAGGAGAGCTTTTGGTAAACCAAATGAGATTATGAAAAGTAAAATCCACTTTCTCTAAAAAGAAAGTATTTAATTAAATGGTCCGACCAGTATTAACTTATGTATCAGAAAGATGGAGCCTTACGAAAGCCTTAGAACATTAACTAGTTACAACTCAAAGAGGTACGGAAAGAGTTATGATGAGAATAACACTAAAAGACAGAAAAAGAACAAGGATAAGAGACTAAACAAAAGTACAGGATATTATTGCATCATGTAAGAAAAAGAAAAAGAAAATGACAAATAATAGATATACATTACGGATGACAGAATAATTTCCTAGAGATTGCAAACGAACCAGAAGGAAGAGAAGAGGATGGATTGATAAGATGCAAAAAAAAAATTCGGGTATAAACTGCCAAAAGAATGTCAGTTGGTGTGGGCATGGACGTGGGCGTGTGCGAAAGATGCCAGTTAAGTTGTTCCTCTTCAATAAAGGATATATATATATATATATATATATATATATATATATATATATATATATATGTATATACACACATATATATATATACATACATAAATATATATATATATATGTGTGTGTGTGTGTGTGTGTATGTATGTATATATATAAATATAAATATAAATATATATATATATATATATATATATATATATATATATATATATATATATATGTATACATGTATATATACATACGGTATATAAACAGTAGATCATTGCTTTCGGGTGGTCTGGCATAACGGAGAGAAGAGAGGACGATAGGAGGAAGAAAAGAGAGTATATATCTGAGGTTTTGGAAAGAATGAGGTTGAGAAGACCTAAGAGCTGTGCGAAAAGCGTACAAGAGGCACTGGAACAAAAGTGCATGAAAATTTTCGAAAAGAGAGAGAGAGAGAGAGAGAGAGAGAGAGAGAGAGAGAGAGGAATTGTAGCACAATACGGGTTCGAAGGATGGCGATGGGTCTTGTACAGTATGTCGATAGGCTATACATGACAGTGATTATTGTCCTAGTGTTTCAATCGTGAATATATTAGGTGTAACGTGTTTTATATTTATATATATATATATATATATATATATATATATATATATATATATATATACATATATATGTGTGTGTGTGTGTGTATGTGTGTGCGTGTGCGTGTGTGTGGGTGTGGGTGTGTGTGTGTGAACTATTCTAAGTATGTTGATAGATATCTGGCTTTCTAAATTTTGAGATCATAGGCAATCAATATATAAGAAATATATGCAGTTAATACTGACTCTATATGTATGTATGTATGTATGTATGCAAAGCTACAACCCTAATTGGAAAAGCAGAATGCTATAAGCCCAGGGGTTCCAACAGGGAAAATAGCTCAGAGAGGAAAGGAAACAAGGAAAAATTAAATATTTTAAGACCAGTAACAACATTAAGGTAAATTTTTCCTACATAAACTATAAAAACTTTAACAAAATAAGATGAAGAGAAATTAGATAGAAAAGTATGCCGAGTGTACCCTCAAGCAAGAGAACTCTTACCCAAGACAGTGGAAGACCATGGTACAGAGACTATGGCACTTCCCAAGACTAGAGAACAATGGTTTGATTTTGGAGTGTCCTTCTCCTAGAAGAGCTGCTTATCATAGCTAAAGAATCCCTTTTACCCTTACCAAGAGGAAAGTGGTCACTGAACAATTACAGTGCAGTAGTTAACCCCTTGGGTGAAGAAGAATTGTTTGGTAATCTCAGTGTTTCCAGGTGTATGAGGACAGAGGAGAATCGTTAAAGAATAGGCCAGACTATTCGGTGTGTGTGGAGGCAAAGGGAAAGTGAACCATAACCAGGGAGAAGGATCCAATGAAGTACTGTCTGGCCAGTCAAAGAACCCAATAACACTAGCGGTAATATCTTAACGGATGGCTAGTGCCTATACTAGCTTTATTTTCTGTTAACTTTACAGGTTTATTTAATGCAACCGGTGTGACGTACATCACCCCATATGATTTTAGCTAATGAGAACATCTGAGCAATCCATTCAACCAATCGGAGTGATCTTTGTTTTTGAACATGCATGGAAATCAGCACCGCAGTAAGTCAGTATCAACGCACCTCTCCCATGTTTACAGATCTGCTGTGAATGGCTCTCAATTTTGTTACTCGAACACTCTTATTAATCAGGGTATAAAGTTCTGTAAACTTCACGCGTTATAGCTAAATCATTATGTTCTATAGTGATATGTTTAAAATTGGTGCTCTCTTAAAGGAAATAAGCGAAATCATTTCAACCACATGATCCAAGTGCCAAACAGGCTTCCTGCCTATTCTCCTGGAAATGATGTACTCCGGGAACCCACTCTATGCCAGTAAGGGCTTTTTAGCCAAAACTTTGTAGGTATTAGATTGGCCAAGGCACCGGCCACTTGTTGAGATACTACCACTAGAGAGTTGTTGGGTCCTTCAACTGGCTAGACAGTACTAAATTGGATCTCTCTCTCTCTCTCTCTCTCTCTCTCTCTCTCTCTCTCTCTCTCTCTCTCTCTCTCTCGTTACAGCTCATTTTTCTTTGCCTACCCATACACCAAATAGTCTGCCCTAATCTTTACATATTCTCCTCTGTCCTCATATACCTCACCACACCAAGGCTATCAAACAATACTTCTTCACTCTAGGGTTTAACTATTTCACAGTACTTTTTCGGTGGCTACTTTCCTCTTGGTAAGGATAGAAGATATTCTTTAGCATTGGTAAGCAGCTCTTGTAAGAAAGGATACTCCAAAATCTAGGCTCTTTACCATGGTCTTCCACTGTATTGGGGTAGAGTTCTCGTGTTTAAGGGTAAACTAGAGCAAACTATTCTATCTGTATTCTATTCCTCTTGTATTTTTTTGAAATGGTGTGTTAGGCACGCTTAACAGAAGAACCATGAATGCCTGGTGGTTTATCAAGAGGTAGTCTTTGCCTTATCTGTTTCTTTATCTTCCTCACAAGTATTCATTTTCCAAACCATCCTTACCGTCCTCGCTCCAGTTGAAGTGGTTATCCTGGAGGGTACTTAGGCATGGCGTATCGGCACCGCCATGTTAACTCTCTCTCTCTCTTTCTCTCTCTCTCTCTCTCTCTCTCTCTCTCTCTCTCTCTCTCTCTCTCTCTCTCTCTCTCTCCTGGCTTTTACACAAGATGTGTAGATTGATCCTCTGTCTTACCTTAACCAAATCTAATACATTTCTTCTGACTAGGGGTCATTTGCATTGTCTTCGCCGTAATAATGGTTAAAAAACAAATTAAATATAACTATTTCCTACTCGCTCTTAAGGTACAATTATAGCATTTCTAACAGGATTGAAATTAGTGAATACCTGTGTCCATTCTTTGATTATATTACAGGGGAGCAGAATCCTACACACCAGAGGCCCGCAACATTAGAGATCATATATTACGCTCTCACCATTTTATCTTCAATATTACAATATTACGTGCCTTTGCATTTACTTTGCAAGCAAATATCAAAAATGAATTATATACATGCAGTATATATATATATATATATATATATATATATATATATATATATATATATATATATATACATATATATACATATATACATATATATACATATATATATATATATATATATATATATATGTATATATATATATATATATATATATATATATATATATATATATATATATATATATATATATATATATATATATATGAGAGAAGGACACTTCAAAATCAAACCATTGTTCTCAAGTCTTAGGTAGCACCATAACCTCTGTACCATGGTCTTCCACTGTCTTGGGTTAGAGTTCTCTTGCTTGAGGGTCACTCGGACACAGTATTCTATCTGTTTTCTTATTTCCTTTCCTCGCTGGGCTATTTTCCCTGTTGAAGCCCTTGGGCTTTTAGCATCCTGCTTTTGCCAACTAGGTTTTAACCTTAACCAGCAATAATAATAATAAGAATAATAGTACTTACAAATATTTATCCCTGAGCGTGTATTGTGCTTACAATGTATACACATGTTTAAGTAAAAACACATGGTTTAAGTTCGGAGGAACATACCACTGTAAGAAGACATACATAAATGTCCAGAAATAAATTATAAACTTAAATATTCATGCATATTTACATACACACACACACACACACACATATATATATATATATATATATATATATATATATGTATGTATACATACATACATATACCAAGGCACTTCCCCCAATTTTGGGGGGTAGCCGACATCAACAAATGAAACAAAACAAAATAGGGACCTCTACTCTCTACGTTCCTCCCAGCCTGACAAGAGACTCAACCGAGTTCAGCTGGTACTGCTAGGGTGCCACAGCCCACCCTCCCCCGTTATCCACCACAGATGAAGCTTCATAATGCTGAATCCCTACTGTTGCTACCTCCGCGGTCATCTAAGGCACCGTGAAGAGAGGTGCGATCACCCTCCTAGTAATACCATACTGCCATACTTATTTTTTCTTCAAAACTGCTTCGTTGTCATGACCCCCAAGACCCTGAAATAACACTCGATAGTGGACAGACCTCAGGGGTCAAAAGAGGTCTGTCCCTTATAGTTCCATAGCCATTTATTCCCAGCACTTGAAATCTCCTCTCTTTCTCAGGTCAGCCACAAGACAGTATAAAGATGTGGGAACTTGACCCCAATTTGCAGTTTATTGAAGAAGTAAGGTGGAGTCATATTACGTTATTGGGCATTGACCCCGCACGTACGCCCCTTGAACTTCGAAGCAACCAATGAAGAGAAAGAGTGGATGACCCTTGAATTCCCCTCGTTGACCTAGGATTACAAGTAGGAAGAGAGTTCAACTGTAGCCTTGAGTTTTGAGGGAGGAAGATACTATAGCCGACCCCATCCCTCCAGAGGAAGACAATCCATAACCAGAAAGAGTTCCTCAACCTCAAGAATACAAGAGCTCCGCCGGCACTCAGCGAAATAGAGGGAGAGAAGTTCACCACTCCAAAACTTGACGGCCAGAACCAGCAGTGACTGAGCACCACAGGATCCCTCTGTGCAATAACGAGAACATGCTATGTACCTTAAACGCCCTTGAGAAAGAGAGAAAGTGCCACGGCCTAATCATTGAATAGTGAAAAGAGGAATCACAGTCAGTGAATAATTGAAATAACTTTGTCTTGAAGCCCTTTTCAGTTACTCGCATTTCTAATTTGACCTTAGAAAAGAAGGACTCATTTTGGATTATTTTTGCATGCCATGTTTACCTTAATCTAAGACTTTT
>NC_090735.1:103278326-103303326 GCF_036898095.1 Palaemon carinicauda
ACAATGATAACAAATGAATAAAAACACTATCACTGCAACGAAAACTATTAACTGGGATAACTACAGTGCAACAATAACAAATAAATGCGGGAAAATGAGACAACAAAAACGAATAACTGGGAAAAAAGTGCAATGATAACGACTGAATGGGAAAAAACGCTGCAACGAAAAAAAATAACTGGGAATAACAGTAGATCGATAACTGATAAATGAAAAAAAACAGACTAACGAATAACTAGGATAAAAACAATGCAACGAGAACAAATATCTGGGGAAAAAAACAGTGCAACGATAACGAATGAATAAGAAAAAACACTGTAACGAAAACAAATAACTGGGAAAAAACTGTGCAACGATAAGAATGAATAAGTAAAAAAAAAAAAAAACAGTGTAAAGAAAGTGAATAACTAGGAAAAACACAGTGCAACAATAGCAAATAACTGGGAAAAACAGTGCAACAATAAGTAATAAAGGGGAAAAACAGTACAACAAAAACGAATAACTGTGTAAAAAACAGTGCAACGATAACGAATAAATTGGAAAAAACAGTGCAACGAAAACTAATAACTGGGAAAACAACAGTGCAACAATAACAAATAAATAGGAAAAAAGTACAACAAAAACGAATAACTGGGAAAAACAGTGCAAGGATAACGAATTATTGGGTAAAAACAGTGCAACCATAACGAATAAATGAGAAAAATAGTGCAACAAAAATGGATAACTGGGAAAAACAAGTACAACGATAAAAAATAAATAAAAAAAAAACAGTGCAACGAAAACGAATAACTAGGAAAAAAGTGCAATGATAACGAATAACTGAAAAAATAAGTCTAACAATAAAAGAGAAGTGAAAAAAAAAACAGAGCAACGAGAACGAATAACTGGGAAAAAAACAGTGCAACAATAACCAATAAATGGAAAAAACTGAGCAACGAAAACGAATAACTGGGAAAAAATTACAATGATAACAATTAACTGGGAAAAATCAGTGCAACAGAAATGAGTAACGGGGAAAAAAAGTGCAACGATAGCGAATATATGGGAAAATAAGTGCAACGAAAACGAATAACTTGGAAAAACAGTGCAACAATAACGAATAAATGAGAAAAAAGTGCAAGGATAATGAATAAATGGTAAAAAAAACAGTGCAACGATAACGAGGAAATGGGAAAAACAGTGGGACAATAATTAATAAATTAGAAAAAACAGTGCAACAATGATGAATAAATAGGAAAAAACCGTGCAACGAAAACGAATAACTGGGAAAAAGCAGTGCAATGATATCGAATAAATTTGAGAAACAGTACAACAATAATCAATAACTGTGAAAAAGCAGTACAACAATAATGAATAAATGGGGAAAACTGTGGAACAAAAACAAATAACTGGAAAAAAACAGTGCAACGATAACGAATAAATGGGAAAAAAGTGCAACAATAACGAATAGCGAGGAAAACAGTGCAACGATAATGAATAACTAGGAAAAAACAGTGCAACAATAACCAGTATACAGGAAATAAAAGTGCAATGCAGATGAATAACTGGAAAAAACAGTGTAACAATAACGAATAAATGAAAAAAAAGTAGTGAAACGAAAACGAATAACTAGGAAAAACAGCGCAACAATAATGAATAACTAATAGAAATTTTGCAACGATAACAAATAACTAGATAAAAACAGTCCAACAATAATAAATAAATGGGAAAAACAGTGCAACGATAACAAATATATGGGAAAAAACTGTGCAACGATAATGAATAACTTGGAAAAATAGTGCAACGATAATGAATAAATGGGAAAAAACAGCGCAACAAAAACAAATAAATGGGAAAAAGTAGTGAAACAAAAATTAATAACTGGCAAAAAACAGTGCAAAAATAACGAATAAATGAGAAAAAAACAGTGCAACGAAAACGAATAAATGGGAAAAAATAGTGAAACGAAAACGAATAACTGGGAAAAATACAGTGCAGCGATAACGAAGTACTAGGAAAAAACCGTGCAACGTAAATAAATAAAACGACTTAATTTGTATTTTGTCTTTGTATGGTTTTCGTTCATTAAATTGTTATTCCATAGAAACTAATGGAGGTGTTTGATAGGTGGGTTGCGTATATACAGTATATATATATATATATATATATATATATATATATATATATATATATATATATATATATATATATATATATATATATATATATATATATATATGCATATATATATGCATATATATATATATATATATATATATATATATATATATATATATATATATATATGCATATATATATGCATATATATATATATATATATATATATATATATATATATATATATATATATATATAGATAGATATATGTATATATATACTGTATATACAGTATATATATATATATATATATATATATATATATATATATATATATATATATATATGTGTGTGTGTGTGTGTGTGTGTGTATATATATATATATATATATATATATATATATATATATATATATATGGTTGTGTGTCTAGTTTTAAAATGTTTTCATACCAAGATGTTTTATTTCTTGAAATTTACCATTATCCGATTACTTGGTTGATTAACAGATGATTGTTCTAATAACCACCGGAAGGTGCGAGCTACAAGGAGAAGATACAAATGACTTGTTGAGAAATCCTTGAAACATCAGATGTAGAACAGGAGGAGGAAATTTTTAACTATTAGTGAACTAACCAAGAAGATTGAAAATTTTGAGAGAAAAATAACAAGTGTCGTGTTAAAGAACAGTGGAATAGTTGATGGGAAGTTTGGAAAAGTTAAAAAGTTATATGGAAAAGGAAGTTATTTTGGGAAAATGAGAAGATGAAGTGGAAAAATGAGAAGCAAATTATGCTTGATACAATTGAATGCGCCTATGTCACAGTTATGAACAATGCAAAAACAATCTTAGTTTTTCTCGCCTTTTCTGGTAATGTCTATTTTAGAAGAGAAACCTGTTAAATCTTAAACTGATAATGACATAAGTTGTGCTTTGACTCTGCGAAGTTGAGCCCAAAAGCTTAAGAGTATTTGAGAGAAAACCGTAACTTTCCTTCTCATTCAATTTCCACACTGAATCGTTGGATATCTAGATAGTGTACAAAGCCGGGGATTATTGAACCAGTGATCAGTCTGATAAGGCATAGAGCAGAATCTATGACTGTCAGTGACCTTGTGTGCATTATTTCGTTTAATGAGTGTTCAGTTACAAAGGAGTGGACTTTTTATAAAGCAAGTGATGTTTTACACAATCCAAAAAAATAAGGCCCAATGCATATTGGTGCTTGGTGTGCTGACATTATGGAAACAGCTTGTCTTTTATGTCTTTGGCTGTAACATGACTAAATTACTCCTTTTAAGTTTGTTATTGAAAGTAGAATCAGTAGGTTACCCCGTAGTTGCCATTGTTAATGACATGAGTCTAACAAACATGAAGCTTTGGAAAAGCTTAGATGTTCATGGAATGAAAACATCATTTGAAAACCCAGCAGACAGTGGACGTGAAGTTTATGTTTTTGCTGATGCACCACATCTTGTAAAACTTATTCGGAATATTCATTTAGATCATGGTTTTACAATAGATGAAAATACGTAGCCTACATAAACAATGGTCCTGTGAAAGAAGTTTTTAGGAAATGATAAGGAAACCTTAGACTTAGAAATTGTTATAGAAGAAGAGGGACTAGAATATATAGGTGGTTTCATTGCAAAGAAGTTTCCCCAATACCCGAACTTTGGGTCGAAAGTGGCTGAGGACGATGCCTCTAGGATTGGAGTAGTAAGCAGCAAAAGAGTGACTCATGAAACCAAGCAAAGAACCTATTACAGAACTAAAAACCATGGAGAAAATTTCTAAATATCACCATGGCGAGAAAACCCTCAAACCCGGTAAGGGTGCAATAAACTCCCTATCTTCATATATATAAAGAAACATATAGCGTTGCCTGAGGAAGTTGTGTCTTATTTCATTCGGCGTCGAACATATTTCAGGATTAGGGTATGAAATAGAAAAATAATTTCGCAGGGTAAGGTTGAAAAAAAGAAATCGTTTCCTAATTCATTTGCTTTTATGTAATCCGATAGTCAAAAGCACATGAACTATTACTATGTCCTATACGATTTTTTGTATATTTACACATATATTCCAATAGTAAATAATCAATAGAATGTTTCAAATCTATTAGTAAAAATGTCTTGTATTTTGATTTACCCCAATTTAACGCTGAAACAGAAAATTCTAATGTACATTTAGTAACCAAAAAGCCGTGACCTTGTGCAGTAGTGGGCTACATGATGACGTCACGAATTCTTAGTGACATGGAAACTCAGGTTTTAATACGACATAAGCTGCGCGTGGGTAGGTCTTGTATTCTACAAGGTACAGTATATAGAATAAGGGAGAGAGGTAGTCACTTTAGTCACGGGGATAGTTGTGGGGTAATTCCGTGATGCACCTGGAGGTCAGGGTGGGAGCGATCAAGGCAAGTACAGCTTTGGGAATAACTGAACTCAAGTACCTTGATTCGAAGGGATTATGCCTGTCTGTGTGTGTGGTGTCCTTTTCACTAACGTAAATAATTATCATAATTATCGGCTGCCTAAGCAATAATGAATGGTGAGAGGTTGCTAGAAATTTGGGTTATCAGAAGAAAATATTTCTCTCTCTCTCTCTCTCTCTCTCTCTCTCTCTCTCTCTCTCTCTCTCTCTCTCTCTCTCTCTCTCTCTTTATATATATATTTTTGGGCTCAAGCTATGTCTTCCTGATGGAAGGTTCCTAATAATAGCTTCCAAAGGGATATATGTACTAGAGTGATATTCCCCGAGACTTTACCTTATGTCTCCAGAATTCTAACTCTTGGCACGAATATCCTTAAAATATCTCTCCAGGATATCGCATAATATCAGGGACGTATATCTTGATACGACACATAGCGATTTTCACCCCGAATAGCGTTTTCGCTTCAAGGGGGAAGAGTGGCAATTTTGGAAGGTGAGTCGTTATCAAGGTTACCTTACTTCCCATACTACTATCGAGTATCAAGATGGCGCCATATCCAAGATGACGGACATTCCTAATTCTGTAGAGAATTCACACGGTGGTGTTCCCTGTTGATCTAACTTTTTCGATCGATTCTGCAAGCATTATTATGCAATCTCCAGCTTCTTTCGCCTCTGGAAAGTTGAGTATTGATTCTTTACAATGTGTACTGTATATTTTAGCTCCTGTCTCACAGTGAAATTAGAGTAAATTATTATGATTAGGAGCTAGGCCTGTTACCGGAGGCGCCATGGGAGCTGTCATTCGTTAGGTATGTGTTATTTAATGAATTGAACGACATTCCCGGTTGAAATAGCACTAATTAATTAACTATGAAAGCTATTTAGGCAATTTACACGTGTAAAGATATTTATTATATGCATGATTTTCCTTTTTCTATGTCGATCGTATAAGTTAGAGTTTCGGTGATTTAGGTAACCGAGATCTCGTCTCGCATAGGTAACCTAACCTAGGCGATGTAGTATACTTTCAGACATTTCCCCGGTTACCCTCGTGTATCGTTTTATCAGTTGAGGTGGAGATAGATATCTCCTAGAATTATTATATAACCCGATACTCATCTTCAGTGGAGATTTAAGGGTAATCCCTCCTTCCCTCTGAGTGTAGCCTTAGGCTACAACCCTAGTGGGTCGTGCCTCGAGTTTTCATTCAGGCATGACTAGTCTAGGGTTTTCTGTCCCTTCCCTTAGCCGCAGATAGCAGGTTTTGGGATTCGGTCAGAACTTCAGAGTATATAGTCTTGTGCTGGCAGCCGGCCGGCAGGGTGAATAGCCATTCCCCTGCCGGCTAGGCTGCCGGCATAGGAGGCTAGTCCTCCCTAGGCTGCACTTGAAGTGGTTGTATAATGCTGCCACCTTCTCCCTGCGGTCTAGAAGTCTAGTCCTGTGCTCGCAGACCCTAGGCTGAAGAATAGACATTCATCTGCCAACTAGGATGGCGCCGGAACTGGAACTCTGTTTCTACTTTGTTAAGAGGAGGCGGCACTGCCGCCGTCCCTTAACTGTATTGGCAGACCCTGGGCTGGAGAATAGATTCTTCTGCCGCCTAGGATGGTGCCGATACTGAAACAGAGTTTCTTAAGGGTGTGGTAGGACCGGCAACCTTGCCGGCTCCTTCCACACTTCATACAGGATCCTTTTCCCTCTCCCCTCTGTCCTTTAGTGATGGCCTAGCCATCGTAACTCTTTGGGTCGTCGTCCTGCAATCTCACCGATTGCCGGTGGGTTGCCGGGCCGGCTGGACTCCTACTTAACAGCTGTTGTCTGACTGCCTGCAGCTATGCCGGCTGCCGGCGGCCATGACGGTTGCCGGCGGCCATGATAGCTGCAGGCGGCCATGCCGGCTGCCGGCGGCTAGGACAACTGCCGGCAGCCATGACGGCTGCTGGCGGCTATGCCGGCTGCCGGCGGCCACGACGACTGCCGGCGGCCACGACGACTGCCGGTGGCCACGACGACTGCCGGCGGCCATGTTTCTAAAACTGCCGGCGGCTATGATGGCTGCCGGTGGCTATACAGGCTGCTGGCAGCCATGTCATTTGCCGGCGGCCATGACGGATGCCGGCGGCTGCAGGCTGCCAGCAGCCATGATGGCTGTTGGTGGGAAATCTCTTCTGTCACCAATGTTCTTCAGTCCTTCCTTGGACTGCCGGCCACAAGTGCTGTTGCCGGGGTATTGACGGCCGGACCGGCACAGACAGGTGCTGACTCAGCCAGCGGTAGGCCGACTGTACCAGTACTGCCGGGTGCTAGCCTGCTGGCCATGTGCCGGCCGGACCTTGCCGGCGATGGTACTGGTGGTTGGATGGAAGCCTTAATGATACATTCTCCCCTTCCATTTGAACCTTCTTTCTGGGGAAAGGCAGTAAATTGGATATTTACATCCTTATTTAGTGTATACATACACAGTAATAAGGCAGTTCTTCACTCCATGCTTTCTCTCTCTCTTTTAGCTAGCATGCTGGCTTGGCTGTGCTGGCAGGGACTAGCTATGCTGGCTATATGACGGTTGAATTACAGAATATGTTTATACAGTAGTCAGTATATTTGCTGTATAGTATATACTGCAGATAGAAAACTATTGTATATATTATACTAGTAGTTATCTTCCAATATATCTTGGGTATCCTTGCCCAGGTGTTTGCTGAGACCAATCCTATATTGAAAGAATAGAATTTCTTCAATATTCTGATTAGAAATCAGTTTACGTTTTACCTTACAATATTAAATAAATTAAAGGGCCGGTGGTAGTACACTTTCTATCCTTAAAGGTTAGAACCCTTATCTTTGAGCTTCCCTGATCAGGAAACTCTATGGTTTTAATATTGGAAGGGAAGGCCACAGCAAATGGGCTGGGTTGGATACACAAATATATGTCTTATATTTCCTAGTCCAGTCGGCGTCATGCGGGCATGACCGTGCCTCCAGATGCTAGCCATACTGGCAGCCAACTGGCTGAACTACAATATATAATTATACAGTAGTCGGTATTTTGCAATATAGTATATGCTGCAAACAGAAAACTATAGTATGACTATACAGTAGTTATTTTCTAACATATCTTGGGTACCCTTGTGAGGGTTCTGCTGAGACCGATCCTATATTGAAAGAATAGAATTCCTTCAATAATCTGATTAGAAATCAGTTATCCTTACCCCACTGTGTTAAATATTTAAAGGGGCAGCGGCAATGTACACTTTTCTACCCCTAGGGGTTATAACCCTTTCATTCGAGTTGCCTTGATAAAGGAAACTCTTTATAGTTAATACTGAGGGAGGTAACAGCAATTGCTTGCAAGGGATACACAAGTAAGTGTCTCCCACTATCCCTTTCTAGCTTACTATCCTAAGCTATTTTAGTTAAAAGATGACTTTTACATACTGCTTATCAGTGAGATAATCAAGTGTATACTAATTCGACTTTCCTTTCTTTACAGGAGGAACCCCAGATGACATGTGTTACAGTCTTCTACAATATTAAGAGTAAGTACTTTTATGGTCATAATACATGCACGTTTCATGACCCCTGCTATATTATTTTCGAATCCCTGCAATATCGGGATCCCCAAGCTTGCTATATCTGTCGGACCTTAGTGTCCGAGGGTTTTGATAATCCCAAGTCAATGGAGTCTAGGGATGCAGCTAGTAAGAAACTACGCAATTGGGTAAGAGGGTTCCAGAAGATCTCTCCGGGACCATAACTACCTAGTGATAGGATGCGTAGCTTACTATTCCCGAAAGCAAGTAGGGAAATAGTGGTGCCCCAGGCACGATTCGCATATCCCTCCGTCCAGATAGCCTTTGGGACGGAGGGCAGGAAGCCGCCCCCCCCCCCCCCCCGGAAAGAAGTGGACAATGTCGTGTCGGAATTGCCTCCGTCTGTGCTGGCTCTGGAGCCGTTAACCTCGACTTCTTCACCTTCTACCCCACTATTAGACAAAATGGACCAACTACTGGCCCATTTTAAGGGTCTAATGGAAAACTTTCGCAAACAAGGCGAAACGGAGAAAGCAAAACCCAAGTTAGAGCTCTGTGAAGCTCCACTTGTCGCTCCTCAAGGGTCATACAAGTGACCCAGAGACCAAGACCTTCCGACATGCTCCAAAACCAATCCCTGGTGGTATGCGGAGCTTATACCGATTTTTGATGGCAAACTCTACATCTCGGAGAAGATGGGTGCTGTTCATTTAGACAAAATCCAGTTTTGGCCAAGCTTTAACGCTTTCCCTAATTGCTTCATTCGACTGAAGCATGAACCAACATCAGGAAAAGAAACGGAACTGAAGGAGGTCATGATTCTCGACCATGATAAGGCACAGGCTATCTTGTTAAGTAGCCTGAGAAAGGCGGGTTACTCGGTGTCGAAAGTGTTTGCACTAAGTAATAGACACCCTACCTTTCTTGCTCCTGCTTCAATAAGATTCCCCTTTACGTGGAAGGCATTTAAATCTGTTGCCAAGGCAGAAGAGGCAGGCAAACCATGTCCTGCACTCGAGGAGTGCAAGCTTCTGTCACTAGCCTTACCCATGTAGGAGAAGGATTGGAAGGAAGTTCACTTAACCTTTTCAGTAAGGAAACTAGACGCGGATGTCACTGGACGACAGTTTAGCGAGAATCTCCCTAAACTTTCTGAGTTTCTTTTGCGCAAGGAACAAGAGACGAAGGAGAGACTTGTAGCCTCCCTATCCCTACAGAACTGCATAGAGTTGTGTTCAACCTATCAAAGTACCCCAAACATGCTCATGGTCTTGGCCAAAATGCATATGGCCACCTTAGTAAAAGACCTATATGCCTTTATGAAGGCTAGGAGAGCCTGTAGGGAGTTCGTGTTTGCTGCCACAACAGTGAAACAGGAAACCAGGAAGCTGATATCTTCCAACATCTGGGGTAGAGACCTCTTTCCAAACGAGGTAGTCAAAGAGGTGATTGAGAAAGCCACCACGAAGAATACAGGACTTCTTCAGAAGTTGGGCATCTCTTCAAAAAGAAATTCTTCCACGGATGTGGGTCCCCAACCAAAAAGGAAGACAGAAAAGTCTAGAATTTTTCCCCAGGAATTTCAACAACATCCCACAGTTTCTATGACCGCAGTGCCACAGGCAGGCGCTCGAAGAGGTAAACCTTCTGATCAGTCGAAGCAAACAGACACTTCTGGTAGGAGGGAGGCTCCTACAGGATCGCTGGACCTTCGATCGTTGGGTCCAAGGCCTAATAAAGATGGGACTAGGATGGAAAATAGACATGCCTCCACCATCAATTCCTCAACTCTTCCTACACCCCAACCCCGTTCTAGAAGAGTATACCTTAGAGCTCTAGAGCATACAGGTGGTAAGGAAATTATAGTCCATCAAATTCCAGGGAAGGCTATTTGGTGTTCACAAGAAGGACTCAAGAAAACTCAGAGTCATTCTGGACTTGTTGCCACTCAACAAGTTCAAATAAAACAGCAATTTCAGAATGTTAATCCTTCTGAACATAAGGAACCTATTTCAAAAAGGGGCGTTCACAGTCTTGTTAGACCTGAAAGATGCCTATTGGCAGCTTCCAGTCAGTCGCCCCCTCTCCTCCTACCTAGGATTCAAGTTATAGAGGATAAAGTATGTCCTAAGAAAGATACTTGTCGGACTAAACACACTCCTAAGTATCTTCACAGAATTGACGGACACAGTCACGCAATAACCAAGCCGAAAAATGGTTCAGGTAACAAAGTACCTGGATGAAAGCCTGGTGCGGGCAGCACCCGAAGTGGCTAGTCTACGAGCATCCAAGGAAGTGCTCCGGTTCCTGGAACATCAGGGATGCAAAATCATCTTCAAGAAGTCTCGATTCTCTCCAGCTCAAAGGTTCCAATGGTTAAAAAACCATTGAAACCTGAGGTCACATTGGCTCTCCTTTCCCCTAGGGATGTAGAAGTAGATTGCAGGATCGGTCAAGAAACTACGGTAATCAGTCAGGATTCTAAGACACTAACAGGAAAGAGTTCTGAACTCTCTCCAGTTCGCAATAGTGACAGACCCAGTGCTAAGAGCAGAGCTGAAAAATGCGTTAAGAGTCTGGAGAAGATACGCATCAAACGCTCGAAGAGATCTAAAATGACCGATATCGGACTTTCCTAGATCGCTTACCAAACAATGGACAAAGGCTAAAAGCCTATTGAAGACCGTGGCCTTGCAACTACCTCAACTATTGAAGATCATCCGCATGGATGCCTAGCCAGAAAAATGGGGTGTTCACTCCCATCAGAGAAAAATCCAAGGGACTTGGACATTTCTATCCAAGGCCATTGTAGTCCTGTCGTAGTTGGGAAAACTCTCTCCATGCTGATCAGACTTCCTCATGCTGATCTGGGACATCGAAGCGATAATGAGACGTCGGAACCGTCAAGGCTTGAGAGCGTCTCATATAGTTTAGGTGATATTAACCATCCCTTACCTAAAAGGATGGCACCTATCAGCAGTTCATGTACAATCGATACGCAATGTGACAGCGGATGCTCTACTCAGGCTCAAGCCGATAGAGTTAGAATGGTCCACAGACGCAAACCTATTCTCTCCCAGATGGGAACAAGTCCCCGAGCTGCAGATCGACCTCTTCATGACGAGCGTCATCAATAAACTACCTCGATATGTAGCCCCATACGAGGATTCTCTAGAGGAGATAACAGACACCATGTCTCTAGTATGGAAGGGATGGACTCAGGAATTCCTGTTCATCCCATTCAATCTCCTGCTGAAGGTCCTCAATATGCTGAGATCCTTCCAGGGAGGGGTAGCTCTAGTGGCTCCCAAATAGCCCAAGAGCAACTAGTTCCCTCTAGTGAGGGAACTGAGGCTGAGGCTGGCCCTGGTACTGAACCAATCACTATCTCAGAGAGTTCGGAAGTTAATTGCCTTCGATTTATCACAGAGAGCCCAAACCATTCATTTCATGATTTTCTTGCCCTAGCGGTTGGGATCTCAGAAGGCAATATAGAATTCTTAGAAGAATAGGCTACAAGTCTAAGTCAACTAGAAGACAATATGAGTCATCTTGGAAAAAGTGGGTTGCTTTTGTAAAAGCAAAAGGACCGAAAGAAATTTCAATGAACTTTTGTCTGTCCTTCTTTGTCCACCTTCATAATCAAGGTCTGGCAGCCAACACGATAACTACGTGCAAGTCAGCCTTAACTAGACCTCTTCTATATGCCTTTCAAGTGGATCTGGCGAATGAAATCTTTAATAAGATTCCGAAGGCATGTGCCAGGCTTAGGCCTGCAGCACCACCAAAGCCCATCTCTTGGTCTTTGGACAAGGTCCTACATTATGCCTCATCGGTGAACAATGAAGATAGTTCCCTTAAGGATCTAACCCAAAAGGTTATCTTTCTGTTCGCTATAGCCTCTGGGGCTAGAGTTAGTGAAATAGTAGCCCTATCTAGAAATGAGGGCCACATTCAGTTCACAGAAGCGGGAGAACTGAATCTCTTTCCTGATCCAACCTTTCTTGCTAGGAATGAGCTACCCACTAAGAGGTGGGGTCCCTGGAGAATCTGCCGTCTGAAAGAAGATGTCTCTCTATGTCCTGTAGAGTGTCTAAAGTAGAACTTCAGACTTCAGGGGAGGACAGCTCTTTAAAGGAGAAACTTCTGGATCAAACTTATTCCTAAAACAACTGAGGGCGAAGCTCACTTACTTTATTCGAAGAGCAGATCCTGACAGTAGACCCACAGGTCATGATCCGAGGAAAATTGCTTCATCACTGAACTTTTTTCAGTATATGGACTTAGAGTGTCTTCGCTCATATACTGGATGGAAATCATCCAGAGTGTTCTACAAAGCAGGTCCATGAACTGAAGCATTATGTGGTGGCGGCAGGTAGTGTATTAAAACGTGTCGTCTAATTACTGCGATGAACAGTTAATTGATCGGGACTATCAATTAAAGGGAAAAGGTGTCAACACTTCTAGTGTGATACCCTTTAAGTGAGTGTTACCTCGGTGATACTAAGTCTGTTCAAAATCTCAGGTGTGGAGTTATACAGATAACACTTGTGCCGTGTGTACGTAGTACACAGTGTTGATAGGATACAACATTTACAGAAATTATAAAGGAAAAATTTATTAACAAATTTTTCAGTCTTAGAGTGGCACTTATCATTTCTTCCCTTTCAAAGGGGGAAATTAATTTCTGTATACGTTGGGCGTATAATTCCTTTATCATGTTACATTCGTTTCACTTGTTATTTCCTGTAGTCATTTATTAGAAATAAATGTCTATTAGAATGTAATTGCGTCCTAATTCGCCTGGCAATTTGCATATTTAAGATGCCAGAGTTCTTTGACTTACTCATGTAAGTAAACCTCATATCATTGTATGCTTACAAACAATGGATATAATGGACACTGATATTGTTCCGACAATATATACAAACCGTGAGACCTTTTGTATACCCAGTGAATACTTATGTTTGTTCATACAATATATGCTAACCTTGAGGCCCCCTTTGCTACCGTCAAATATGACTCTTCCCTGTAGGGGGCAGGAAGCACTAACATTGTTTATGATTAGTGATAATGACGGATAACGGTAACGTCATTTGTCTCAAATGGTCCAGATGACCATAGAAAAAATTGTCCCAAGATACAGTAATGTTCTGGTATGCTTCCATCAGGACGACAAGGCTTGAGCCAAAAATCAATTTTTGGGTGAGATAGCCATGTCGTCCTGATGGACCCACCCTCCTTTTCTATGGAAAAGGTCTTCGCAGAATCCCTCCCGAAACTACTATATCTGTAGCACCATTCTCAACGCTACAAGGAATGTCCACCATCTTGGATAATGCGCCATCTTGATACTCAATAGTAGTATGGGAAGTAGGGTAACCTTGATAACGGCTCCCCTTCCAAAATTGCCACTCTTCCTCCTCGAAGCGAAAGCGCTATTCGGGGTGAAGATCGCTATGTGTCGTATCAAGATATACGTCCCTGATATTATGCAATATCCTTGAGAGAAATTTTAAAGATATTCGCGCCAGAAGTTAGAATTCTGGAGACCTAAAGGTAAATTCTCTTGGAATATCATTGTAGTACATATATCCCTTTGGAAGCTACTATTAGGAACCTTCCATCAGGACGACATGGCCATCTCACCCAAAAATGGATTTTTCACTTCGCTCAAAATCCGTTATATATATATATATATATATATATATATATATATATATATATATATATATATATATATATATATATATATATATATATACATACATATATATACACATACACACACACACACATATATATATATATATATATATATATATATATATATATATATATGTATATACACACACATCTCTCTATATATATATATATATATATATATATATATGTATTATTTGTGTAATAAAATGTTAAATGAATAATAGTTTTGTGTAGTAAAATGTTTAGGAAAATTGTTTAAAGTATATCACATTGTGTTTGATAACATTAAACTGAGGCAAACAGCCAGTTACTTCGAAGGATAGTATTGCCCTTGAGCTTATTATCTTAAATTTTTTGAATTAAATAATTGAATTGAAATGTTGACATTCTAAAGTATTGGTAAGGATTTATTTCATCCTCTGCATTTGGCACTTTCGTCATCTATAAGTAATGCTATTGCAGAGAGCTGCTTTAGAGTAATTCAGTTTTGGCTCCATATCGCAACAACAGACTGAACGTATCCGAAACGTATAGTGTGAACACACTGACATTGTACTGGAACGTAAAGGAACCATGTCCGTACGAAAACGAACTAAACAGTGTAAATCGGAAAAAACGAGGACAGTAACAATAAAAAGATAAAAAAAAAAAAAAAAAAAAAATCTAGATGTTTGTTTGCTTAGAGAATGTTTGATTGCTGGCTGCAATTGTATATTTTCACTCATGACTAAAAATATATGTTCAGATATATATAATGTTTTGATGATATTAAAATAGAGTAAAATTGTATTGTTAGCTATAACTGTAGTATTATTTAGAACTAGACAATTCAGAAGTGATGAATAGGAATTTATTAGGCTATGTGTCCATATCTCCAGAGTAGCTAGTTCACGGTGTATACATGTTATTTTACAAAAACCTTGGCATCAATAAAAATGGGGTTAAAAGGAAAAACATCTTATCGTTTTATTTTATGTCTTCAACAAACCATGGTGTGAGCAATGGAGGCATGTACAGTAAGTACACCAACTAGCGACTATAAGTCACTAGTGGATCTTAACGTGTCACAATTACATCAGAAAATTACAAAAGTCTTTTTCTAAAACTAGATCATCTGGGCTAACAAAATAACAACGGTGGACTTCTTGAAACATTTTACTTTTCCCATAATAACATCACAATGTCATGACATTTCACTGGTAGAGAATCTCAATTAATAACCTTTTGATATAACCTACTTACTAGTCTTTTATTTAATACAGCTCCCGTCTGCTTTTTTTTAGTAATTTAAGCTTAATTTTCTAGTTTGCAAGACTATTTGATTGATTGATTTGATTGATTATTTTTTCAAGATTCCCATAAGAGATATCATTTTAAAAGTAAAATTGGTCTGAATAATTCATATATGAGCTTTCATTTAAAAAAAAAAATCAACTCTCTAAGTCAATTAGGGACGGAGATAAGTTGGGCTCAAAGTAACCCCCTTTTTAGAGTCTTGATACACGGACTCACAAAATCAGGAAAAATAATCAATCAACATGAACATTTACAGATAAATATCTAAGTACTTGAAAATGTGTATGCAAGTTTCCCATTTTATTAATGAAATATTATGAATTTGGTAAGCATATGTTATGAAGGTTGGAAATACACTGAATCTTTGATTATTTAAAACATAAATAAAGTGTACACTCAGACATTTGTAAGTTTTATTTTAGCAATTTTATTGACTTTTTAAAGCTTTGTTTTCAACTGTATTAACAATACACATATACAATTTCATTTAGATATTTCAATTAGTTTGAATTTTATTGATAAAAACTTTTTTTCATATTATTTACTCAATCAATCATTAGAAAGTATGTTTATAAAAGTTAATATGATAGTTATGTATATAAATATTTTATTAAAGTTTAACTTTCTTTAGTTGAATAATAAGAATATAAATGTTTATAAATGTTAGTATAGTAAAGTCTAACTTTCTGTAGTTCAGTAATGAGAATATAAATGTTTATCAATGTTAGTATAATAGTTATATATTGTCAAATGCATAAATATTTGATTAAAAAAATGTGATTGACAATATTTTACAAGGATCACACAACACATCAAAACTAGTACAATTTACAAAAAGGCTTATGGAGATGCAGGTCTTAGTTTTATAAGTTTCTCTGCAGCGAGAGACAGATAACGACGAAAGTCAACTTCAAATATTGAGGGATTTTTCAGGACGTACAAGAAAAGGGGATACAGGAACAAAGTTTCTGAGGATATTTCGATCTTCCAAGAATTCCTTATCTTCTTCAAGATATTATATCGTTGTAAATTAAGCACAAAATTCCTGGTCACACGGGTGTAACTGAAATGTCTCCACACACGAGCAGTGTTAACTCCTATTAATACGGATCAAGTCTCTCCCAAACACTACTTGAGGCTTCAGTGCCCTTTATATATCGGGCTGTTTTCTCTAGAGAATTCCGGAGCGCACAGGGCTAATATTCCTTAACACGCATGCCAGGCCAGTCTCCCATAAAAACAGAGGTGTAGGATAGTGTTTTTTTTTTGGGGGGGGGGGGGGAGGGCGGGGTCAGGAAGCTAAATTTTGAAAAGGCACTGACGGAGGGGAGTCCGGGGAGCCTCCCTCAGACAATTTTTTTTTTTTTACGAGGAGGCATCCTTAGATGTAATTCCTTGGTATCTGACAGCAGATTGTAGCAAAAACAAAATCATATATATTTTTGGAGGAGTTTTATGTGAGCAATTACAATTTGTATACAATGACTACTAAAATATGCCGGCAGGCCTAGTTGATGAAGTTACCAAAAATATGCTAACGATGTCAATTCTGTAAACTCATTCCAATGTTGATCAAGTTAGGGCTATCAGTTTTCTAAGCTTGCCAGTTTTTTACTTACGATTTAATAAATCTATTATTTGTTTTCCAGTTCCAATTTTATCTTTTAAAGGCGAGAAGTAGTTAGTGCATCGATTGTTTATTGTGAAGAAGACTGTTGGTATAAATGAGGTTGTTTAGTTTTTAGCAAGGTTAGGGCAATGGTGAATGTCTTGGGCGAATGCATTTTTTTCACTGCAGCAAGAGGCCGTTGTGTGAATGCTGGACTATTATCATTATTATATTATTTCGGCCAGCATGAAAGTGTTTTGTTTATGTCAACAGTAAGTACAATTTATCTCTGAATAATAAAAACAGTTTATTTATCTTTGATTATAGTTCGATAGTTTAGTTAGCTAGGAGTGTTCGTAAGTGTTTCTTTTTTTTTTTTTTCTTTTTTTTTCTTTTTGCAGGCCGTAATTCCTCCTTTGGAAAACTAATTTTTTGGATGCTGAACTTTAGTTGCTGACCTGGTCTGTAATCGATTGTATTAAGACTGCTCTTTTGAATTGCTCAACCGTTGATAACCTGGCCTGTAAATTAAGATTACGTATGATGATGATGATGATAACACCCATGACCCCGAAGAGTTAAGGCCGTTGTGGAAAATTAGCAGACACTTCTGTTTCCCATATAGTGGTAGTTTGCCGTAAAAGACAGTTCGGCTTTGTGTGGACGACAGTGTTGGTGTCCCATGATATATATTTTGGTGTTGGTGTGTGGTTAATTCTAAGTTTTGTTACGGTTTTCTTTTGTGTTTATTTGAATGGTGGTTATTGTATATTTAGTGTTAATTTCTTTTATTAGTTTTAAGTGTGATTTTTTATTTTGATTGTGGATGTTTCGTATTAAGCTTTCTAGTTTTAGGGAATATAATATAAAGGGTATTGTTTTGTTTTTATGTCCTTTTTGTCTAAGAGTCCAGTTGATAACGTAAGGGGAAAGTTAGTGCTGAGGAGACATTTGTCAGTTAGAGTGATTCAAGGGTGTGGGGGTTGTTCTTGCAACATCCCGCCACAATATGTATGTGCATATGTGTGTATGTGTATATGTGTATATGTGTATATGTGTATTATATGTACTGTATGTGTGCATGTGTATGTATATGTGTGTGTATATGCATGTATATGTGTATATGTGTGTGATTGTGTGTGATTTTGGCACACAGCTTATAATGCAATTTTCATTCAAGGCAATAGCCCAGTGGCGCAATGTGTTAAATATATTTCCTCAGCATATTCAAATTTTCAGGCGTAAGACTTTGGTTTTACAAAAGATTCCCTCTCTTCATATTTTGTTCACTACAACACTGTTTCGACAAAACTGTCTTTATCAAGTGATTCATAGTTAACATAAGATTTAAATTCTATTTAAATATGAACTTCTACAAATATTATGATTAATTATGTTGAGATTATATTTTAGAAAAATTAAAAATTTTTGAAAACAAAAATGAAAAGGTGGATTTTTTAAAATTTACACCCTTAGAATATAAAAAGGATAATGGTTGGTTATATACTTAAATACGTAGATATGCACACACACACACTAGACGCACACTCGGACCTGCAACACTACACAGATTATCCATATCGCTTTCTGCTTGAAGGGAACGTTTAATTAAAATCCTGCTGTATGTTCAACTGGTGCCTGGAGGGGGATGCTTACTGCTTCAGCAATTATAAGTCTGCCGTAGTTGTTTTCCATGTGAACAATCCGGGTTCAATCTATTACTTCTTTCTAGGAGGATTTCCGGTCGTGGACATGCTTTTTCAACTAGGATTGTAACTTAGCTAATAATAATGATATCTATATAGAATATATATATATATATATATATATATATATATATATATATATATATATATATATATATATATACATATATATCCTTAGAAAGCTGGTCTAGTGTAGAGTAAATACAGCAGTTTATTAATGACTTTATATATATATATATATATATATATATATATATATATATATATATATATATATATATTATGTGTGTATTGAAGAGATGCATAGCCAGCTCTTAAAATGAGCCCCTCTCAGGTAGACGTAAGTGTGATGTGTTAATTACGTTAGACTTTCATCGTTTACTTCATTGTATTCTTTATCATAGTCAGAATATGTAAATATAAGTTATTTTAAAAAACCAACTTTTTGTCACGAAGTCTTACGTAACTGTTTGAGAGTGTTATTTGATCATACACGATGTGAACAAGGGCTTAGGTAATGTTCTTTTATATTTCATGAGGTATTGCTTCATGTTTGAGAGAGAGTGCTCAGTAACATATACTTTAGAAAATTCTTTACCACGTCCTTTGGAAAACTCACAAAGGCCTGGTGATAGGATGTTATCTTTTTTTGATTTTGGGTGCAAAAGGTGGGTGGAGCTAGCTTACTGAGAGAGCCATCTGGCATGGCATGAGTACGGCATTCTGGAGAGCTATACTTGGCAACTTTGACACCTTGCTCTGCCGCCCCGCTTCCAGATCTTAGTCCGGGAAGTTTCTGGATATAGCTGAATCTCTTTATAAGGCGACCACCAGGAATAGAGAGAGACAGATAGAGTTAGAGATTAGCAGCTTTAAGATTGTCATCTCCTCACCTCTCTCACTCTCACATGCAACCCACTGTATTGTTTTTGAAAGTGTTCAGTATGTTTAGCGTGTCCTCTCCTAAGTGAATCTGTCCCCCAAAGCAAATTGTGTGTCAAAAAGATACGTAGGACGAAACAGTGATTTTGAATTAACTGTATTAGGGTGAGTGTTGGTATTGTGTAAAGTTTTGTAAACAGCCCTGTAGGAAGGTTAGATTTTGTATCGTAAACTGGTTATCTATTTTCAATCAGTATCAAACTTGAATATTGTATTATTCAGATTTAATTTCAAGCTTTTGTATAATTTTCATTGCAATACTTCTTTTGTCTTAATCTAAGATTTATTCAGATTTAATATTTAAAGTTGAATACCGTAATTATATAATTTCAGATCGTAACATTTTTGTCTTAATTTAAGTTTTGTTCGGACTTAATCATTCAAGTGACATGTTTTGTTATTATGTAAATTCTTTGAAAGTATTGTGATTTATATAGAATACATATTTATTTTTGTAAAAAGTTTATTATTCCAATCACCATTATTTAGAATCAGATTCCGCTCGTATCCTGTTAAGAACCACGGTAAGTTTTAAATAATACTTAAGAGTGATTACCTAATTTAGTTTTGAGTGTACTTAAGAGACCTTTGGATATTCAGTGTTTAATATATTGCTGTCTGGGAGTTATTTAGCTGTCTCTGAATTCGTGTATTAATATTTTATAGTGTAACAGTTTTAATGTAAAAGAAAACAAGGGAGTTTGGATTTTGAGAGGTTGATTAACTTGCCAGTCATAGTGTATATAATATTATATGTTTGGTTCTCAGTCACGAGCCATAGTATAATATATTTTAATGCCCAAACCAGGGAGCCATAATCGTGTAATAAATTTTTGGTACCCAGACCCTTGGGATCGAGCGAGTCTGTTTTAAATATTGGTGATAACAGGGCCATGTTTTGATTAAAAGGTTTGAGCAAATTCAGTGTTGATAAGATTTTGTGTATTGTTTGGATATATTTTTGGATAGGAATTTAATACCATTAAATTACAAGATGGCACACTTTAATAACCAAGAATATTCGAGCAACACAAGTGTTTAGGAATTGTCAGAAGTTAATGTAACTAAAGTTAAGTGGCTCTTTATCTTAAGGGCATGTGGCGGCCATGCAATGAGTGGAATGATTAAAGCTCAAATCAAGTGTCTAGCCTTAGAAGCGTTGATAAATTCAGGAAAGTTGTCGGAAGAGAATATTGTGAAGCTCGTGAACTGTTGGAGGAAGCTGAAGAAGAATTTTTAACGAAGCAAACACAGGTTGACCCACAAACTGAAGGCGTGAAAGCAGACGGGTGTGTTAAGGCTGAAATTCAACAAATTATGGCAGAGGAGAATTTGATCAAGTTGACGATGATAGCGGAAGAGAAAGAAGAAGCAATACGGGAAGAAAGAGAGAAGGAAATGGAAGCAAAGTGAGAAGAAGAAACCCAAGAGATTGAAAGACATGCAAGGTTAATGGAAGCGAGGAAAATAGCAAGACAGGAAGAAAAAGAGAGAAGACAGGAAGAAAATGAAATGGAAGAAGCGAGGTATGCGCGGGAGTTGTAATTGTTGCACGCCTCTGCCCGGTTGACATCGTAAACCGAGATGGCCCCTGCTAATCACGATCCAGTGTTTAGTGTGTCAGAGGCCCAGAGGTTAATTCCAAGGCTCACAGAAGAGTTTCCAGATGAGTTCTTCGATTATCACGAAACGGTCGCAGCAACGATGAAATGGCCATAAGATAAATGGTCAGAGTTATTGCAGAGTGTGCTCTTTGGGAAGGGACACAGTGCTTACTTATCCTTATCTCAGGACCAGAGGATGGAGTATCAAGAAGTGAAGGGGAGTGTGCTGCATGTGTATCAGATGACCTCTGAATATTATAATGAAAGATTCCAAAGTTTGAGAAAGGACAATATAATGAATTTCCTGGATTACGCTTCGCATATAAGGTATGACGATGTTTTAAGAGATGGACAGAGTCTGCTAACCTCAAGTAGATGGCTGATTTAGAAGAATTGATAATACTTGAGCAGTATCTACAGGGAATTCCTTAACACATTTGAATGTACTTGAAGAGAGAGAGGTGAAGAAACTTGATAAAGCCGCTTTGCTGAGTGAAGATTATAATATTATCTGTCATAAACCCTCCTCGTGCACGAAGTTTCAACCTTTGTTCTGACCAAGTATCAAGTATTCGCCGAACTATGGAAACCAGTTCAGTAATAACTACGGGACCAAGTTCCATAGTTACAATAGAAATAGTACTGGTATTGTCCCTAAGCAGAATGCGATAGTACCACAGCAACAAACATCGAATTGTCTACCTTCAAGTATTGTGAAAGACGAGCCGAAGGTTAATATTGTCTGTTTTAAGTGTGGCAAGTGAGGTCATATCAGTAGGGAATGTTGGTCAAACTAACCAAAAGCAGTCGCCCAAGTGATTAAAGATAATTCGATTTCACAGAATACGAAGACGAAGAAGCAATCGGAAAAGGATGAAGAGGAAAATGAACCAGCCACCGTTTACACAACGAACAGGATGAACCCAAACAGCGTGGATGCCTTTAAACCATATATTTATGAAGGCATGTTAGCAGCAATAGACGGGAGTGAGCAAACCCCAATCAAGATATTGCGCGACACAGGTTGTAACCATAGTGTGGTGGTACGAGGAGTATACTCATTGGTTGATCAGTCTCTCACAGGGGACTTAGTTATTTTGAAGGGAATAGGAGGTGAGGAGGTCACCCCTATTTGTTGTTTTAATCTGTCATGCGAATTGGTGACAGGTAATTTTGACTTTGCGGTAGAGGATTAATTGGCTGTCGAAGGAGTAGACGTCCTGCTAGGTAATGAGGTTGGTGGAGCACAGTTTGTGCCTTGTCCAAGTGTAACAGAGAAACCTTTGAGGGTATAGTCCTACAACTGAACTTGAGAAGGACTACTCGTCTCTGTTTCCTATTTGTGTGACGACTAGGAGTTTGAAAAAGAAAGAGGACAAAGAAGAAAAAGAAATCGAAGGAGTGATGAATTTGGAGGATTTGTTTCCCGAGGAAGAGGATTCCCTTGATAGCATGCAAAGAAGAGAATTCCCGAATTGACCCGAGCAATAAGGAACAACAGACGAGCGGATAAGAGGGCAAAGAAGAAAAAAATATTGAAGGAGCAGTGAACTTAGAAGATTTGTTTTTCAAAGAAGAGAATTCCCTTGATAGTACGCAAAAGGAGAATTCCCTAGTAAGCCTGAGTGAAGAGGAACGACAGACGAGTGGACAAGAGGACAAAGAAAATATGGACCTGTAAGGAATGAACTTGCAGGATTTGATTTCTGAAGAAGAGGATTTCCTCGATGGTACGCAAGAAGAGAATTCCCGACTAAGCCCGAGCGAAGAAGAACGACAGATGAGTGGACAAGAGGACATTAAAGAAAAAAAAAATCAATGGAGCAATGAACTTGTAAGATTGGTTTTCTGAAGAAAAAGATTCCCTTTATGATACTCAAGAAGAGAGCTCAAAAGTAAGCCCAAGTGAAAAGGAGCAACAGACGAGAAGACAAGTGGGCTTGGAAGAAATAGACAATTCAATGTTCGAAGTAAGACAAGTGAGTAGAAAAAGGTGGATAGGATTGCAAAGGAAGGATGCAACATTAACAGAGTTATTGTACCATGCGGTGGACGAGATGGGTTGCTTATGAGGAAGCATAGACCCACCAATATTCCAGGGGATGCCAAATGGGGTATATATTGGCAGAAGTTGATTCCCATACAGTTGAGGAGACAGGTGATCACCGTCGTGCACGAGACAGGACATATGGGGATAAGGAAGACGACGGAGAAGATAATGAAACACTTTTTCTGGCCTGTGCATGCATAAGGATATGAGCCAGTTTTGCCGTGCATGTCACGTATGACAAATAGCTGAAAAGCCCAACGAGTGCATTAAAGAAGCTCCCTACGCCCGATGGAAGTATGAGGAGAACCCTTCAGAGGAAAGGATGAAGAAAAGGTTAGCAGAAAAATGGAAGGACCGAGAGGAAACGGTAGGAGAATATGTCACGAATTTGGGGAAAAGGATCGGCGAGATAAGGAAATTTTTCTTAGAAGGCATGAAGACGACGAGTCAAGGACGAATGAAGAAAAGGTTTGGTAGGAACAGACAGGTTGCAAGACTCTTCATCAAAGGACCAAAGAAAATGTTGGCAAGGAAAGGGAAGGATTGAGAGGAAACGGACGAAGAAAATGTCAAAGATTTGAGGAAAAGGATCGGCGAGATAAGGAAATTTTCCCTGGAAAACGGGAAACTGAGTCAAAGACGGACGAAGAAAAGGTATGGTATGAAGAGTACGAACAGACAGTTTACTGAAGGACAGCAGGTGTTGGTTTGCGCATCGGAAAGGAGATTCCCTCTCGCCAACGAGTTCCCAGAACCATCCCGGATTTTGGAGGAGAAAACTGACCAGACCTACGTTATCGAGATATCAGGAAAAGGGAAAAATCTGAAGAGGGCCCTATCAACTTTGAAACCGATACTTCAAGCACTGGATTTCACCGAGAAATTCCTTATCCACGTGGATAAGTCGGATAACGGTATTAGAGATGTCCTATTGCAAGAAGATAAGGATGAAATTCTTCATCCTGTGTGTCTTATGTCATCGAAGCTGAAGAAGAAGCAACGAGTCGTATCGACAGTTGAAACGAAACTGCTGGCGCAGATCGCAGCGATGAATAAGTTTTTAAATTATGTAAATCAACCACAAAATGAGATTATATTGTACTTTGATTTTAATCCTTTATTTTTTTTAATAAGAAGAAAAATAATAAGCAAAGATTAACTAGGTGGTCATTATGTTTGCAACCGTATTGTATTAATGTAAAACATATATCAGTAAAGAGTTCGTGGTTGCATATCATTTACCTCAGGCTGAATCGATGGATTCAGGCCCAGAATAAATAATCTTTTCGGGGGAGCTATCTTACAAAGCTGGTCTAGTGTAGAGTAAATACAGTAGTTTATTAATGATTTTATCTATATATTATTTGTGCATTGAAGAGGTGAATAGCCAGCTCTTAAAATGAGCCCCTCTCAGGTAGACGTAAGTGTGATATGTAAATTACGCAAGACTTTCATCATTAATTTCATTGTAATTTTTATTCAAGTCAGCATATGTAAATTTACATTTCTTTTTTAAACTAACTTTTTATTTCACGTATTTCTGTTAGGAAGTCTTACGTAATCTGTTTGAGAGTGTTATTTGATCATACATGATATGACTTAGGTAATGTTCTTTTATATTTCATGAGGTATTGCGTCATGTTTGAAATAGAAAGCTCAGTAACATGTGCTTTAAAAAATTCTTTACCACGTGCTTTTGAAAATTCATAAAGGTCTGCTGATAGGATGTTATCTTTTTTTTGGGGGGGGTGGGGGGATAAAGGATGGCCAAAACTAGCTGACTGAGAGAGCCGTCTGGTGTGGCATGAGTACAGCGTTCTGGAGAGTGATACTTGGCAACTTTGACGCCTTGCTCTGGCCCCCCGCTTTCAGACCTCAGTGCAGTTTCTGGAAGTAGCTGAATCTCTTTATAAGGCGACCACCAGGAATAGAGAGACAGATAGAGATAGAGATTAGCAGCTTTAAGATTGTCATCTCCTCACCTCTCTCACTCTCACATGCAACCCACTGTATTGCT
>NC_090735.1:103308326-103323326 GCF_036898095.1 Palaemon carinicauda
GCCTTGCTTTCATTTGCCTCGCACCTAGTGCTTCTTCTCTCTCTTCTTCCCGTGTTCTCTCTCTTTCTTTTCGTTCTGCCATCATCTTCAACTTAAGCATATCCTCCTCCGCTGCAATTCATCAAATCTTAGCCTCTACATCCCTATCTGCTTTCATGCCTTCAGTTTGTGGGTCAATTGGTCCTTGCTTCGCTAAAAAGTCTTCCTCAGCCTCCTCCAACGGTTCATGAGCTGCTACAATATTTTCTTCCGACAACTTTCCCGAATTTATCAATTTATAGCCACCACATGCAATTACGATAGAAAGCCACTTAGCTTTAGTTACATTAGCTTCTGACAATTCCTGAATATTTGGGTTATTCAAAAACTCTTGGATATTAAATTGTGCCATCTTGTAATTTAACAATATTGAATATCTCTCCAAAAGATAAATCCTGACAATGCAAAAAATCCTATCAACACTTTATTGTTCAAGACCTTTAATCAAAACACGACCTTATTATCACCAATATTTGAAACAGACTCGCTCGATCCCAAGGTCTGGACACCAAAAATATATTATTCCATGATAGCTCGTGTCTCGGAACCAAACATATTACATTATATATATATATATATATATATATATATATATATATATATATATATATATATATATATATATATATATAGATATATATACATATATAGATATATATATATATATATATATATATATATATATATATATATATATATATATATTTATATATACATATATATATAAGTATATATATATATATATATATATATATATATATATATATATATATATATATATATATATATTACAGCTGGGATGCTAAACAATCTCTTGAATTCCAAACTCACCTGTTTGCTTTCACATTAAGTGGTTACGCTTGAAAATATTAGTACACGAACTCTGAGACAGTTAAATAACTCCCAGACAGCAATATATAAAACACTTGATATCCAAAGGTCTCTTAAGTACACTAAAAACTAAACTGGGTAATTATTCTTGAGGATTATTCAAAAACCATTACTTACTACAATTCTTTACAGGATACGAGCGAGGTTGTAAAAAACCCTGATGATTGAAATAATATATTATTTACAAAAGTAGATATATTCTGTATAAATTACAACACTTTGAAAGAATTTACAATACATAAAACAAATAAATCACTTGAAATATTAAGTCAGAATAAAACATAGGTTAAGAAAAAAAAATGCTACGATCTGAAAATTATATAACCACTTGACTCTAAATATAAAATCTGAATAAACCTTAGACTAAGACAAGAGAAAGGCTAATGAAAATTATACAAGCACTTATTACACTTGAAATTAAATTTGAAAACAATACTTAAGTTTGACACTTAATGAAAACATATAACCAGAACACAATACAAGTACCCATTAGCTTCCTACAGGGCTGTTTACAGAAACTCTAAGAGAATTTTTATAAGTACTCACTATGTTTACAAAAGCCCATCGTACTAAAACTTCGAGATTTCACTGAACACTTTTAAAACAATACTCTAAAGTGCGCACGAGAGAGCGGAGGTAGAGATGGCAGTGTCTTAAGATATTTATAATGATTGTTCATTACTTCTCTTGTAGTTCATTTAGTTCCTTATTTCCTTTCCTCACTGGGTTATTTTCTCTGTTGGAGCCCTAGGGCTTATAGCATCCTGCTTTTCTAACCTAGGGTTGAAGCTTAGGTTATGATAATAATAATAATAATAATAAAAATAATAATAATAACAAATTTATACTCTTGTTTGATGCCATTAAAAACTGACTATTGTTTATTGTTTCTTTTTTGACGCTGTCATTCAAAAGAAGGAAATTACCCTTAAACATTCAATTTACCCAAATGTCAAAACTTGTTGACGAATTTTCCAACCTCGTTCGCTTTCGAAACACTCAAATAGAATAATTTTCCAATTATAAGTTTTATGTATCGTTTGCATGTCAGACTTCTTCCCTCTGCTGAGTCCTTCTTGAATATCTCTTAGGAATCCAAAATATATTACGAACAGCCGCCATCTTGTTTTTTTTTTTCTATCTACCTTCTTTTTTTTGGATTTTTTAGTTTTTAAATACAATTTTTTCTTTATTGTATATTGTCTATTTCTATCTACCTTCATGGAATATTGTTCAGAGAGCACAGCATAATAGAAAAAGTCAGACTTGTTTGTTCTACATTTGTTCACCTGACAAAGAAACCGTACAAGTGAATCTTTATCAAGGAACAAAGCATACTAGAGCAAGTCAGACTTCTTCCATCTGCTGAGTCCATCTTGTAGAAAATCCTTTAGGTATCTAAAAGAGATTGGGAACAGCCGCCATCTTGTTTTTTCCCTGCTGCCATCTTCTTCGTCTTCTTCTCTTGGAATTTTTCATTTTTTTTATGTTTTTTGTTTTTATATTTTTGGGGGATTTTTTTTTAGTTTCTATAGATTGGGAACAGCCGTCATCTTGTTTTTTCTACTGCCATATTCTTTTTTTTTTTTTTTTTTTTTGGATTTTTTAGTTTTTATATTTTTGTTTTCTTTTTCTTCTGCTTTGTCTGCATCTTTTCCCACTTTTATGTGGGGTCGATGTTTCTGACCAGCTTTTTCCATCTGCCTCTGTCCCACACATCATCACCGGTTAATCCCTTTGTTCGAAGGTCATCCTTGATACAGTCCATCCACCTTCGCTTTGGTCTCCTTCTCCTTCTCCTTCCCTCTACCTCCATTTCCATTTTTTCTCATTTTTTATCCCTTTTTTCTATTTTATATTTACCTTCATGGAATATTGTTCAGAGAGCACATCATAATAAAAGAAGTCAGACTTGTTTGTTCTACATTTGTTCACCTGACAAAGAAACAGTACAGGTGAATTTTTATCAAGGAACAAAGCATACTAGAACAAGTCAGACTTCTTCCATCTGCTTAGTCCATTTTGTAGAATACCCCTTGGGTATCTAGAATAGACTGGGAAAAGACACCATCTTGTTTTTTTCTGGTGCCATATTCTTTTAGGGGGATTTTTTTGTTTTTATATACATATTTTTATATATATTTTCTATTTCTGTGTACCTTCAGGGAATCTTGTTCATAGAGCACAGCATAATAGAAGAAGTCAGACTTGTTTGTTCTACATTTGTTCACCTGACAAAGAAACAGTACAAGTGAATCTTTATCAAGGAACAAAGCATACTAGAACAAGTCAGACTTCTTGCATCTGTTGAGTTCATCTTGTAGAATACCCCTTGGGTATCTAGAATAGACTGAGAACAGACGCCATCTTGTTTTTTCTGGTGCCATATTCTTTTTGGGGGGATTTTTTAGTTTATATATATATATATATATATATATATATATATATATATATATATATATATTATATATATATATATATTTTCTATTTCTATGTACTTTCAGGGAATCTTGTTCATAGAGCACAGCATAATAGAAGAAGTCAGACTTGTTTGTTCTACATTTGTTCACCTGACAAAGAAACAGTACAGGTGAATCTTTATCAAGGAACAAAGCATACTAGAACAAGTCAGACTTCTTGCATCTGCTGAGTCAATCTTGTAGAATACCCCTTGGGTATCTAGAATAGACTGGGAACAGACACCATCTTGTTTTTTCTGGCGCCATATTCTTTTTGGGGGGATTTTTTAGTTTTTATATATATATATTTCTTATATATATTTTCTATTTCTATGTACCTTCAGGGAATCTTGTTCATAGAGCACAGCATAATAGAAGAAGTCAGACTTGTTTGTTCTACATTTGTTCACCTGACAAAGAAACAGAACAAGTGAATCTTTAACAAGGAACAAAGCATACTAGAACAAGTCAGACTTCTTGCATCTGCTGAGTCCATCTTGTAGAATATCCTTTAGGTATCTAGAATAGATTGGGAACAGCCGCCATCTTGTTTTTTCCCTGCTGCCATCTTCTTCTTTGTCTTCTTCTCTTGGAATTTTTAATTTTTTTTTATGTTTTTTGTTTTTATATTTTTGGTGATTTTTTTTTTCAGTTTCTATAGATTGGGAACAGCCGCCATCTTGTTTTTTCTACTGCTATATTCTTTTTTTATTTTTTTTTTTGGATTTTTTAGGTTTTATAATTTTTTTTTTTCTTTTTCTTCTGCTTTGCCTGCATCTTTTCCCACTTTTATGTGGGGTCGATGTTTCTGACCAGCTTTTTCCATCTGCCTCTGTCCCACACATCATCACCGGTTAATCCCTTTGTTCGAAGGTCATCCTTGATACAGTCCATCCACCTTCGCTTTGGTCTCCTTCTCCTTCTCCTTCCCTCTACCTCCATTTCCATTTTTTTTTCATTTTTTATCCCATTTTTCTATTTTATATTTACCTTCATGGAATCTTGTTCATAGAGCACAGCATAATAGAAGAATTCAGACTTGTTTGTTCTACATTTGTTCACCTGACAAAGAAACAGTACAGGTGAATTTTTATCAAGGAACAAAGCATACTAGAGCAAGTCAGACTTCTTCCATCTACTGAGTCCATCTTGTAGAATACCCCTTGGGTATCTAGAATAGACTGGGAACAGACGCCATCTTGTTTTTTCTGGTGCCATATTCTTTTGGGGGGGATTTTTTAGTTTTTATATGTATATTTTTTATATATATTTTCTATTTCTATGTACCTTCAGGGAATCTTGTTCATAGAGCACAGCATAATAGAAGAAGTCAGACTTGTTTGTTCTACATTTGTTCACCTGACAAAGAAACAGTACAAGTGAATCTTTATCAAGGAACAAAGCATACTAGAGCAAGTCAGACTTCTTCCATCTACTGAGTCCATCTTGTAGAATACCCCTTGGGTACTGTATCTAGAATAGACTGGGAACAGACGCCATATTGTTTTTTCTGGTGCCATATTCTTTTTGGGGGGATTTTTTAATTTTTATATGTATATTTTTTATATATATTTTCTATTTCTATGTACCTTCAGGGAGTCTTGTTCATAGAGCACAGCATAATAGAAGAAGTCAGACTTGTTTGTTCTACATTTGTTCACCTGACAAAGAAACAGTACAGGGGAATCTTTATCAAGGAACAAAGCATACTAGAGCAAGTCAGACTTCTTGCATCTGCTGAGTCCATCTTGTAGAATACCCCTTGGGTATCTAGAATAGACTGGGAACAGACGCCATCTTGTTTTTTCTGGTGCCATATTCTTTTGGGGGGGATTTTTTAGTTTTTATATGTATATTTTTTATATATATTTTCTATTTCTATGTACCTTCAGGGAATCTTGTTCATAGAGCACAGCATAATAGAAGAAGTCAGACTTGTTTGTTCTACATTTGTTCACCTGACAAAGAAACCGTACAAGTGAATCTTTATCAAGGAACAAAGCATACTAGAACAAGTCAGACTTCTTGCATCTGCTGAGTCCATCTTGTAGAATACCCCTTGGGTATCTAAAATAGACTGGGAAAAGACGCCATCTTGTTTTTTCTCTACTACCATCTTCTCTTTTTGGACATTTTAGTTTTTATATATAATTTCCTCTTTGGTATATAGTCTTTTTCTATCTACCTTCAGGGAATATTGTTCAGAGGGCACAGCATAATAGTCGAAGTCAGACTTATTTGTTCTGCATTTGTTCACCTGGCAAAGAAACAGTACAGGTGAATCTTTATCAAGGCACAAAGCATACTAGAGCAAGTCAGACTTCTTGCATCTGCTGAGTCCATCTTTTAGAATATCTCTTGGGAATCATAAAAAGACTACACACAGCCGCCATCTTGTTTTTTTTTTTTTTTTGCTCTCCTACCATCTTTTTTGGATTTTTTAGTTTTATAAAGGATTTTTTTTATATTTTCTATATCTATCTACCTTCATGGAATCTTGTTCATAGAGCACAGCATAATAGAAGAAGTCAGACTTGTTTGTTCTGCATTTGTTCACCTGATAAAGAAACAGTACAGGTGAATCTTTATCAAAGAACAAAGCATACTAGAACAAGACAGACTTCTTGCATCTGCTGAGTCCATCTTGTAGAATATCCTTTAGGTATCTAGAATAGATTGGGAACAGACGCCATTTTGTTTTTTCTGGTGCCATATTCTTTTTGGGGGATTTTTTAGTTTATATATATATATATATATATATATATATATATATATATATATATATATATATATTTTCTATATATATTCTATTTCTATGTACCTTCAGGGAATTTTGTTCATAGAGCACAGCATAATAGAAGAAGTCAAACTTGTTTGTTCTGTATTTTTTCACCTGACAAAGAAACAGTACAGGTGAATCTTTATCAAGGAACAAAGCATACTAGAACAAGTCAGACTTCTTCCATCTGCTGAGTCCATCTTGTAGAATATCCTTTAGGTATCTACAGTAGAATAGACTGGGAACAGACGCCATCTTGTTTTTTCCCTGCGGCCATCTTCTTCTTCTTCTTCTTCTTCTTCTTCTCTTGGAATTTTTATTTTTTTTTATGCTTTTTGTTTTCATATTTTTGGGGGATTTTTTTAGTTTCTATATTTCTTTTGGATTTTTGTTTTTGAATTTTTTTTTATAGTTACTTTTCTTTTCTAGTTTTTCCTTTCACTTCTTAGTCGTCACTATTGACTTCCTCTTCCAATCGATTCATCAAATCCTCCAATTCCATAACTACCTTATGAGTATCACCAATCTGTCCAGTCTTTTTGTCTCTTTTCTTATTCTTCCTTCCTCTATTAGCTCTTTATCAAGCCTTTTGCTCTCTTCCTCTCTCCTTAGGAGTTCTCTCCTTTGACGTTTCACTATATCATCAATTTCCATTGCCAATATTTCAAGCCGATCTATCTTAATTTCCATCTCCTCTTTTTCGTGCTTAAGAATTTTTGCTTCTTCCGTCACGAGATTTAGCCGATTTTCTATTTCTCTTTTGATTGTTTCTACCTCCTGCAAATTTTGTATCTGCAGACTTTCCATGTTTTCTTTGAGAATAGCTAATTGTCCCTCTTTTTCTTTTCTTAGTCTCTCCTCTCTCACTAACTCTTCTTTAAGCTTTTCTTTCTCTTCTTCAACTCTTTGTGCTACAGCATATGTTTCCATATTTTGTATCTGCAGACTTTCCATGTTTTCTTTGAGAATAGCTAATTGTCCCTCTTTTTCTTTTCTTAGTCTCTCCTCTCTCACTAACTCTTCTTTAAGCTTTTCTTTCTCTTCTTCAACTCTTTGTGCTACAGCATATGTTTCCATATTTTGTATCTGCAGACTTTCCATGTTTTCTTTGAGAATAGCTATTTGTCCCTCTTTTTCTTTTCTTAGTCTCTCTTCCTCCATTAACTCTTCTTTAAGCTTTTCTTTCTCTTCTTCATTCCTTAGAAGTTCTCTCTTTTGACGTTTCATTATATCATCAATTTCCATTGCCAATATTTCAAGCCGATCTATCTTAATTTCCATCTCCTCTTTTTCGTGCTTAAGAATTTTTGCTTCTTCCGTCACGAGATTTAGCCGATTTTCTATTTCTCTTTTGATTGTTTCTACCTCCTGCAAATTTTGTATCTGCAGACTTTCCATGTTTTCTTTGAGAATAGCTAATTGTCCCTCTTTTTCTTTTCTTAGTCTCTCCTCCTCCATTAACTTTTCTTTAAGGTTTTCTTTCTCTTCTTCAACTCTTTGTGCTACAGCATATGTTTCCATATTTTGTATCTCTAGACATTCCATATTTTCTTTGAGAATAGCTAATTGTCCCTCTTTTTCTTTTCTGAGTCTCTCCTCTCTCATTAACTCTTCTTTAAGCTTTTCTTTCTCTTCTTCAACTCTTTGTGCTACAGCATAGGTTTCCATATTTTGTATCTCTAGACATTCCATGTTTTCTTTGAGAATAGCTATTTGTCCCTCTTTACTGGTAGAATCTCCATCTGTTCTTAGGCTATTTGCTTCTTGGTAGTCTTTAAATTCCTTTTCAGTGTTCTCACTTTTCCAGACATTTTCATTTTGTTCTAATAATTCCTCTTGTATTATTCGTGTTATCCTTGCCAAAGCATTATTCTCGGCCTTCCTATTAAGATTTTCTCTAATGTCTGGAGATTGTCCATGAAGTTCGCCTTCTTCCTTTATGTTTTTTCGTATGATATTTTCAAAATATTCGATACGCCTCTTTACGATTCCTTCCTCTATTTCTTCAAGGTTAACCTTTTGTTTCTTTTCTGTTTTCTCCTCTTTCAGAGCCTCTTCCCTTAGTTCAACAGGAACATACACTTTGTCTCTTTTTTCTTGTGAGATTTCATCCTGTGCAATTTGTCTAATTCTTCTTAAGGCCACTTGTTTTGCTTCCCTCCTAAGATGCTTTCTCTCGTCCTGAGGTTTTCCTTCAAGATCAGCTTTTTGTTTCTCTCCCATTACATTTACCATCCTGGTTTCTGCATAATCATCACCTTTAGTAGCAGAATCTCTATCTGTTCTTAGGCTATTTGCTTCTTGGTAGTCTTTAAGTTCCTTTTCAATGTTGTCACTTTTCCAGACGTTTTCATTTTGTTCTGATAATTCCTTTTCTATTATTTGTGTTATCCTTGCCAAAGAAATATTCTTGGCATTCCTATTAAGATTTTCTCTAAAGTCTGGAGATTGTCCACGAAGTTCGCCTTCTTCCTTTATGTTTTCTTGTATGATATTTTTAAAATATTTGATACGCCTCTTTACGATTCCTTCCTCTATTTCTTCAAGGTTAACCTTTTGTTTCTTTTCTGTTTTCTCCTCTTTCAGAGCCTCTTCCCTTAGTTCAACAGGAACATACATTTTGTCTCTTTTTTTTTTGTGAGATTTCATCCTGTGCAATTTGTCTAATTTTTCTTAAGGCCACTTCTTTTGCTTCCCTCCTAAGATGCTTTCTCTCGTCCTGAGGTTTTCCTTCAAGATCAGCTTTTTGTTTATCTTCGAAACCCTGTGTGCTGAGCTTATCTTCTTCTCTCTGTAGTTGAGACTCCCTTAGTCTACTTACTTCCTTCCTCAGAGAATAATTTTCTTCCTGGACTTCCTTAAATTTCCTCTCCGGGGATAGTTTCTTGTTCCTCAGTTCATCGTTCTTGCGTTTGTCTTGGTCAGCTTTCTGCCTGAAAGACGCCTGCTCTTGGTCCCTCTGAAGAAGGTCGTGGTCTAGATTTGACATTTTGTCATTTATTTCCCCGAGCTTTTGTTGGTAAGCATAAACCTCCTTTACGAGGTCATTTTGCTGGCAATCCTTTCTCCCCTCCTCTTCATCATCATTGCCATTTGAGGTGGAATTTTCCAGTGACGATATTTCTTTCTGATCTGCCACCCACTCCACCCACTCTTCCATTTCGCTGATGGAGTAATTGTCAAATTCCTTGTTTAACCCGATGAGCAGAGTGTCCATGGAGCAACCGCTTTCGTTTCCATAGCAACCTGCAAACCAGTCCAGGAGTTTCCTGAAGGGGGATCTCACCGTAAGCACCCCATTAGAAACTAAAAACCCGATGGTGAGAGCCATGCTTAGGGCATCTGTCTGTGGGGTGCCTCCCTCCCCCGCAAGGATCTTGGACGCGAAACACTTACAGTATTTGGTGTTCGTACCCGAACTCTGGCTGGTCTGAACTATGGGTCTTTGGAAAGGGTTGGCACCGATCTCCCTCATGAGATCAAAGTCCATCACACTTACCTTTGGAGCTCGTCCTCCGGTAGCTAAATTGATCATAACGTTTTCCGGGTGGACGTAATTATGGCAGTAGTCTTCGGCGTGGAAATCCTGCAGAATTCCAACCAGTGATATCAAGACACGAAGGACCTGCTCCTTGGTCGGTCGCATGATCCTTGCCCAGTCCCACAGGGTCATTTGGTGACGTGACACGATGATCACCTCCCATTCCTTCACGAGTCCCATGACTTTGGGAACCGCAAGATGCTGGAATCGAAGGAGATTCTCAACCTCGACGTCTAGGCAAATCCTATTCTCTTTGAGGCAGAAATCCGAATATTTGCCTACAAGTTCATAGACATCTCCGAATTCACCCCGTTTTATTACCCTGCCTACGAAGGGCAACAAGTCCTCGAGTGAATAAACCCTAAGCTTTGTCTTAGGGCAGATTTCTACGGGCTCGATCGATTTGCCGATCGTCCTTTTCCCGAGATGTTTCATTTTCAATAGTCCTTCTACTGAGTTCTCTTCAATAGATTTATCATAACAGATAAAGCTGCCCGATTCCTTTGTAGCAGCCAACAATAACAAATTATTTACAAAACTATTATATCTTATAGCCATAGTTAATATTAACGATCTTGGCACCACAACTAGCATTAAATATAAAAAAAACAGCGTGACGAGCTCCAGCAAATACTTTTTTGGCTTCAGACTGAGTGCCAGAGTCAATATGTCTTCAAGTTAGAAGAGAGAGAGAGAGAGAGAGAGAGAGAGAGAGAGAGAGAGAGAGAGAGAGAGAGAGAGAGAGAGAGAGAGAGAGAGAATATCCGCAAGATAAGAAATGCAGAAAGGAATTAAAAAAAGAACGACGAAAACAAAAGGAAAGATTTATGAAAGTTTTCTTTCAGTATGAATCGTAACATTTCGCTTCAGCCTCTGAGGAAAATCTAACCCTCTGGAGCCCATTCTGGAAGTCTCCTTCTTTCGTCTTTCGTCTGCGCTCACTCCGAGAATGTAATGTTCTTGTTCCTTATAAATTTTCTTTGCATTCTTGTTAACAATTATGGAAATATTCGAAGAATAAGGAATCCAAAATTTCTCTGGTCGATCGAAATATTCAGTGTCTTCAAAGGCGGAAAAGGGGGGAAATCTTAGGCTGAAGACGATTTTGTTCTCTTCCAAGATTCCGATTCCTTTATTCTTCGTTCAATTTGACTCCATTTGTGAGAATTCTTTCCTATTCTAATGACCGGAGAGAGAGAGAGAGAGAGAGAGAGAGAGAGAGAGAGAGAGAGAGAGAGAGAGAGAGAGAGAGAGGGGGGGGGGGAATCTCAAATGTCTCTGGTTGATAGAAATCTTCGAAGGCGGAAAACAGGAGGAATTTTACGCCGAAACGATTTGTTCTCTTCCAAGATTTTCATTCCTTTATTCTTCTTTCATTTTGACTCCATTAGTGGGAATTGTTTCCTATTCTAATGACCGGAGAGAGAGAGAGAGAGAGAGAGAGAGAGAGAGAGAGAGAGAGAGAGAGAGAGAGAGAGAGAGCAATCTCAAATGTCTCTGGTTGATAGAAATCTTCGAAGGCGGACAACAGAAGGAATTTTACGCCGAAACGATTTGTTCTCTTCCAAGATTTCCATTCCTCTATTCTTCTTTCATTTTGACTCCATTAGTGGGAATTCTTTCCTATTCTAATGACCGGAGAGAGAGAGAGAGAGAGAGAGAGAGAGAGAGAGAGAGAGAGAGAGAGAGAGACTAATGAAATTAGAATAGGTGCAACTCAGGCAAGCTGACGTTGCTGCCATTCAACGCTACCAGACGTACGATATAATTTTGAAGACGCCAAATCTATATAACTTTAATGACATATATATATATATATATATATATATATATATATATATATATATATATATATATATATATATATATATATATATATATATATATATATATATCATTAAAGTTTATATATATATATATATATATATATATATATATATATATATATATATATATATATATATATATATATATATATATATATGTCATTAAGGTTTATTGGTTTGGCGTCTTCAAAATTTTATCGTACGTCTGGTAGCGTTGAATGGCAGCAACGTCAGCTTGCCTGAGTTGCACCTATTCGGCAATGAAATTTCATTACCCCCCCCCCCCCCTCTCTCTCTCTCTCTCTCTCTCTCTCTCTCTCTCTCTCTCTCTCTCTCTCTCTCTCTCTCTCAGCCGTTGCTGGTCCACTGCAGAACAAAGGCCTCGCACATGTCCTTCCACTGGCGTCTGTTAAGCTCTGTTTATGGTCTTTCTATGTCAGTTTATAGCCGCAAATTTTCCTAGTTCGTAAAACCATCGACTTCTATTCCATCCCCTGCTAAAAGTAAGACATTATGGAATCGGGAAGTAACGAGTTCTGGAGGGGGTTAAATCATAGGCCTAAACCCAATACATTTAGGGGGGCGCAAAAATGACAATCTAATAGGCCTATGTATGAATCTGTTATTTCAACTAATACACTTCTTTATGACCTAGTGATTGCCAAACTGGAGTTCGAGTCCTGTCAAACTCGTAAGTCCTTTGGTCGCTGCAACCTCATCGCCCTTGTGAGCCAAGGATGAGGAAGGGTTAGTTGGGGGAACCCATAGATCTATCTACTGAGACATCGGCAGCAATTGCCTGGCCCTCCTTGGTCCTAGCTTGGATGGAGAGAGTGCATGGGCGCTGATCATATGTAATATGGCCAGTCTCTAGGGCAGTGGTT
Organism: Palaemon carinicauda; assembly: GCF_036898095.1. NCBI lineage: Eukaryota > Metazoa > Arthropoda > Malacostraca > Decapoda > Palaemonidae > Palaemon > Palaemon carinicauda. The sequence continues at coordinate 103,320,746 of NC_090735.1, forward strand.
CCCAAACTTTTTTTTTAGTCGTTACCCACTTTCCATGGATGATCCTTATCCATGCCCCCTCCCCTCCACCCAGAACCTATGATTGCAGTAACTGTCTGTAGCCCTTCACTCATTAGGGTTCATATAAAAACAAACGGTAATTTCTGTACTTTAGCTAATTCCATTTATTTACCAAGAAACTAAATTTCTATTTTGTCGTGGCTGGGTCAAATATTATCATTAAAATGATACTAAGGAAGTAATGTAATGCAAAAATAAATAAATAAATAAAATCACAATTTCCATACATAGAAAGTAATCACAAATTGCATAATTTGCCCATGCTGTTTCAGCAAAAATTTAAAAATGAATAAATGAATAAAAATAAATTCAATGAATAAAAATAAATTCAATGAATAAAAATAAATTCAATGAATAAAAATAAATTCAATGAATAAAAATAAATTCAATGAATTTAAAACATATTACTCCTACAAAATTGTATCTTATCTTTAGATCTGACAAATCTAATAACTTTATAATTCTAAAAATGATATTATGTCATAGGAAATCATAATTAACTACCAAATCCATGACCTGTGGTGCCCATACACCCAACTACCCGTGCCAGCTACCTCTGAGTCAGCTGAGCTGAAGGCTTATTGCACTCAGTGTGATGTGAAGTAATTATCTAACAGATTCTCGGTTTTGTTTTACTTGAAGCACATCCTAGGCTATACTTCTCATCAAGTCTGTTACGATATTTTGTTATAAAGTGAAGTAGTTGAGAGAATACAGCCTCACATGAATAAGTTGATGAAAATGGCAGGAGGAACGTAGAGAAGAAATTGGGGGAAGTGCCTTGGTATATGTATGTAATAATAATAATACTAATAATCAATAATAATAATAAATAATAATAATGATATTAATAGTTAATAGCATTGATAATGATAATTAATAATAATACCAATAATAATTATTAATGATAATGATAATAATAATAATAATAATGATAATTGGTAATAATAATTAATAATAATAATAATCAATAATGATAATAAATAATAATAATAATTATAATAATTAATAATTAATAATAATGATTAATAATTAATAATGATAAATAATAATAATCATACTAATAATAATTGATAATAATAATCATTAATAATGATAAGTAATAATTAATAATAATAAAAATATTAATTATTAATGATAATAATAATGATAATAATAATAATAGTTAATAATAATAATAATAATTAATAATAATAAATAATAATAATAATAATAAGAATTAATAATTAATAATGATAATAATGATAATAATATTGATAATAATGATAAAAATAATAATAATAATAATAATAATAATAATAATGAATAATAATGATAATTGATAATAATAATAATCGTTAATAATATTAATAATTAATAATATATATACATATATATATATATATATATATATATATATATATATATATATATATATATATATATGTATACATATATACACACATATATATATACATATATATATATGCATATATATATATATATATGTATATATATATATATATATATATATATATATATATATATATATATATATATATATATATATATGTACATATATATGAACAATTTAAAGTCACACAAAAGTAATTTTAGTGTAATCGAATACTCTGAAAAAAAATAAAAGTATTGAGGTTTTTACGAGTTCTTAGAAGGCTAGTCACCAAATGCTGTGTATTCACTAGACTAAACCAGAAGGTAAATTTATCATTATTTTTTTTTCTTTAAATGTTAGCTAAGCCAAGATATAATGCTGGCTCATTATAGTGTATTAGGTCGTAAATTGGAACTAAATTTCTAAAAAAAAGTATTATTGGACTGGTAACCATCAAAACTTTAGAAGTGGAATGTTAATTTCTACAGTGAGTTTTTAAATAGAAATGTGTTAAGTTTTAAAAAGTTATTATCACTGTATAACTTAGTAAAACAGTATACCACGACAATCCTTTTCATATTTACCATTGGTTAGAATTACGACAAATATCGCTATTGCGAATAGCAGCCATAGATTTCTTTTTATTCTCATTCAAGAAGACATATTAAAGAGGGAACCAAGTTTAATATAATATAGTTATTTTTCTGGGAGCAAGTTTAGATTCATTTAGTGTTTTAGACTACTAAAGAAAAAGTATACATATAGCATTCCAGCATTTTATAGCTTTATCAAGATTTCATTAATAAATTATTCGTTAAACAAACAAAAAAAAAGTTTTTTTGGCAGGGCATACATCCACTAAAATTTGGAGGGTATTAAGAATGTCTTTATTACATGGGACAAACTATCTATCTATTCCAAAAAAAAAAAAAAAAAAAAAAAAAAAAAGCTCTTTGGCAGAGCATATATCCACTAAAATTTGGAGGATATTAAGAATGCCTTTCTTATATGGTACAATAGTGAAGACTCTTCGGGATTCTGCAAATTACCAATTACAGGATAATATAAAATGATCAGAAAAAATAATCAAATAAAGGTTGGATGATATTTATGTTATAACAGATTAAAACAAAAGTAAAACACAGA
>NC_090735.1:103330826-103343326 GCF_036898095.1 Palaemon carinicauda
TATTATTATTATTATTATTATTTTTTTTTTTTTTTATTGGTATTAGTATCATTATTATTATTATTATTATTATTATTATTATTATTATTATTATTATTATTATTATTATTACTTGCTAAGCTACAACACTAGTTGGAAAAGCAGGATGCAATAAGCTCAGGGGCTCCAACAGGGAAACTAGCCCAGTGAGGAAAGGAAACAGGAAAAAAAAAATATTTTAATAACAGTAACAACATTAAAATAAACATTTTTTATATAAACTATAGAAACTTTAACAAAACAAGAGGAAGAGAAATTAGAAATATAAGGAGATAAAGAGAAAAATAGAATGAAATAAGAATATCCAAAACTAAGAACACTGCAGAAAAGCATGAGGGGATATTACAAAGGATTAGCCTCACCAGAGCCTAAGGCTTAAACCATAAAGTTAACAAAACTGGAAAAAAAAGGGGGGGGGAATGTACGATTTCCAAGAAATAAAAAACGCACTTTTTGTTTCATATATCATACATAATGAATATATATCACAAACATTCGTGATTTTAATCGATGTAAATATCAAACACTATGGCATTTTATATCGAGTTCTACCTTTGGGAATGTATTTCCATGTGTTACACTGTCAAAAAAGAAAAAAAAAAGAAAAAACATAATCTTAATCCGATATTTCCCGTAAATATATACTGTTCTCAGCTGTATTTCAGTAAGGTACAGACGACCATAATTTCTACCTTACTTTGTTATTATCTTTTATGAGTTGGTGACCGAATTATCACTCCATTACGTCAATACATCCATTTTGAAAGGGTAAATTTATTCCAAAAGTGTTACCGTTTTTCCTTTTTTAACGGCATTATTTTCACTGTGTACAAACTCACTAATCAGCTATCACGGCGGCGATGGGTTGATTTCAAGTCTAAAAACAGATTTCTGAATTCGATAGGTATATGCACAGTGGACTTGAAATGAACTTACATCCCCTCTTGATAGCTTGCTTAGTTAGGTCATCCTTGCAGGCATTGTTTCGACCCAGTGCATAGGTTCAAATCCTTGCTCAGCCGAAAGCATTTATCATGGATGAGTTCCCAGTGCACTAGACGTTTATCTATGAAGCATCCACTTACTTTAACATTCAGTAAAGCCGAACAAATCAGAGACAGAAACTCCTTTTGTTATACAAGCTCTATGTAGAAAATTATTTAATTGGCAGGACTGTAAACACTTTAATTGAATATTGATTCGAGATCGGACACGAAACAGATACCCTCATCTATAAGAGATCAAATATACATACAAGATTTTTTTTTCTTGAGAGAGAGAGAGAGAGAGAGAGAGAGAGAGAGAGAGAGAGAGAGAGAGAGAGAGAGAGAGAGAGAGCAGACTGGCAGTTATGTGTATTCATTTGTTATATAACCCTTTCATCATTCTTAAGTAACAAAAGCTACGAGAGAGAGAGAGAGAGAGAGAGAGAGAGAGAGAGAGAGAGAGAGAGAGAGAGAGAGAGAGAGAGAGAGAGAGAGCAGACTGACAGTTACGTGTATTGATGTTATAAAAGTCCTCCATCATTCTTAAGTAACAAAAAATACAATATTCATCAATCAAACATATATTTCATATTTCTGAATTACAGAAATATTGAAGGATTGATATGTTTAAGTATTTTTAAATATTCCAAATCCCTTTACAACAATAATGTAAATTCTGCAATCTCAATATAAAGTCTAAAAAATAGATTCAACTAAACAGTATAAATATCACTGACATTTAAAAGAATATCTGAGAATACGAAAAATGACAACATTTCCTCAAGAAACTTTTGCACTTTATTTCAGAAGGATATTTTACATGATAAATTTTTACGATTTATCCTTGCATTTTATAAGCACCCTTCAAAATGATGTTTTATATGTTGTTATACATATGAAATTATGCAAAATGATAAAATTACAGTTTTACTATAAATATTTTGAAGTTATCCTTATATCAATACGTTGTTTGGATCTTGAATGTTGTAGCTCCTTTCGTCAGCAGAAATGAAATGGAAGATTCTATTCATATATATATATATATATATATATATATATATATATATATATATATATATACATATATATATATATATATATATATATATATATATATATATATATGTATATATATATATATATATATATATATATATATATATATATATATATATATATACATATATATATATGTATATATATATATATATATATATATGTATGTATATATATATATATATATATATATATATATATATATATATATATATATATATATATATATATATGTATATATATATATATATACATATATATATATATATATATATATATATATATATATATATATATATATATATACATATATATATGATGTTATTGGCGTTCTATTCACTAGATATAGCATTCTTCCATAAAGGTTTTCCATAGATTTGGTTTTACGACTATCAGGTAAACAATTCTGGTCAGCCACAGAAATATTATCAATATTTACTTCTCCAAACACACCTAAAGATTCGATTTAAGATGAAAAAATGGTAAAATAATCGAATGTTTCTTTATGAACAGTAAAATACTATATATAAATATATACATATTGGGAATAGTGTGATAAGTGATATGGATATTGTATTCTAACATTTCGGAGCCTGACCATAAGGAATCTGTTTACGATATCTTAAAACTCAGCCAAGATAGAAGCCTGGTGAGATTGGCAGATATGCTTTAACAGTGTTTATATACAAAGAGGTAATGATACAATGCTTACATGTACTTCTTACACTCAGCTTCATTCACCAGAAATTTGTCATTATTTTAGTTTACCCGTTTTATCCGATGAACGAACTGCAGGTGATTTGAACCTTCTAGGAGCGTTGTAAACGATGGAATCCAAATCTGAAGACAATATGTCATTCTATACATTGATGTCCTACCGTATTGGTCTAGCCTTCGATAGTTATGTATATATATATATATATATATATATATATATATATATATATATATATATATATATATATATATATACATATATATATATACACACACATATATATATATATATATATATATATATATATATATGTGTGTATATATACATATATATTTATATACATATATATATATAATATATATATATATATATGCATATATATAACGGATTTTGAGCGAAGCGAAAAATCTATTTTTGGGTGAGATAGCCATGTCGTCCTGATGGAAGTTCCTATAGGGTAGCTTCCTAGGGTATATTACAACTACGGCGATATTCCCAGAGAATTTACCTTAAGGTACCAGAATTCTAACTCCTGGAGCGAGTATCCCTCGTGAAAGGGATATCGCGACATATCAGAGGACGTATTCTAGACACGTCACATGGCAATCTACGACCTGAACAGAGATTCGTCTCGTAGGAGGGAGATTGACGAGATACGAATTCGGGAAAGAAAAAGGGGAGCCGCTCCCAAGGCTTCCCTATCCCCCGATTCGTATGCGTGCCTGGCGCCAATCCTGGCGCCATCTGTATTCCTTGTAGCGTACACGAGGTGCTACAGATACTGTATGTAGGGAGGGGTCCTACAGCCCTTTCTTAGAAAGGCAAGGGCGGGTCCATCAGGACGACATGGCTATCTCACCCAAAAATAGATTTTTCGCTTCGCTCAAAATCCGTTTTTTGGGCTCAAGCCATGTCGTCCTGATGGAAGTGTACCAGAGCATTACTGTATCTGTGGATTCTCAGAACGTGCCGTACTCCCCGGAGATATTTATTCCCGGTCGACTAGACCTAGAGACCTAAGATGTTACCGTTATACATCTTTTCAACTAACTATAAACTATGTTAGAGCTTCCTGCCCCCTACAGGGAAGAGTCCTACTAGACTCTGGAAAGTCTCGAAGAGTACATATATCTATGTATGAATACCAGGCAAGCTAATATAGTGGTCTCGCCCTATATTAAGTAAAGCATAGTTTGTATAGAACCACTGCGTCAATATATTGACCAGTAATCTGCACAATACTTGTATTGGACAAAGGTTTATATCCGCATAGGAAGAAACTAATAAAACCGCCCTCGTCCCTTTATGGGACGGAGTCCTCCCATTAGGGGACTTACATAAACCAATGCAACATAGCTTGCAAAACAGAACAATTCTATCAGAATTATCCCAGATAAGATACATAGAATTAAAATGCTCAATTATACCAATAAATTGACACAGGTGAAAGAGACGCAAGGTTCTCAAGAACAAGTTTATTGACAGATAATAAACAGACAGGTTAACAACAAATATATATATTTATATAAAAGAGGGTATCCCAAGACTTTAAGCATAAGTATGATAGTAAACAGAACTTGTTTATCTGAAAGAAAAACCATTAAACACCACTTTAATGAGATACCAAGGTATCAAGTCATAAAAAATCTGTATTACAAATCAATCACATTAGCGTTAGAAACGCTTGGCACACATGTCTGAACTTATGCAAGGTTCACCTTTGAAAGAAGGAACAGTCTATATGGGCACTTGGTGCCCTTATTTAGTTTGTAGTACAGTATGTACCTACACACTCACCCTGGACTTAATCGTCCCAATTAAGACCACTGTTCCTCGCAGAGTTAAACAGTAGGGTTAACTACACGACCCACTGCTACCACAGATCTCTTAAGTTCCTCTACTTGCTTCGCATAGTGGCGAAAGAACACCCTGGAAGACTTCCAGCCCGTGTATGAACGGAGATGTTCAAAATCCATACAATTAAAGAAATTTAGGGATGAGGCAACTTTCCTCGGATCGTGACCTGCGGGTGTACTGTCAGGATCCGCTCTGCGAATAAAATATGTCATTTTCGCTCTGAGTTGATTCAGAGATAAATTTGAGCCTGATGTTTCTCCCCTGAATAGTTGACTACCCTTGAAGTCTGAAGTTCTACGAAGATAGACCTTTAGGCATTCTACTGGACATAGAGATGCATCTTCTTTCAGAGGGCAGATTCTCCAGGGACCCCACCTGTTGGTGGGTAACTCATTCTTGGCGAGAAACGTAGGATCCGGAAACAGGTTCAGCTCCCCCCCATCCAGGAACTGAACACGACCTGCCTCTCTCGAGAGGGCTACGATCTCACTAACCCTGGCCCCGGACGCGAGTGCAAATAGGAAAATAACTTTTTGCGTCAAATCCTTTAACGCACATTCTTCATTGCTCAACAAGGAGGCGAAATGAAGAACTTTGTCTAAAGACCATGAGATGGGCTTTGGAGGTGCTGAAGGTCTGAGCCTAGCGCAGGCTTTCGGAACTTTATTAAAGATCTCGTTACCTAGGTCGATCTGGAAGGCAAATAAAATGGGTCTCATCAAAGCCGATTTACACACTGAAATCGTGTTAGCTGCCAATCCTTGGCCATGGAGGTGGATGAAGAAAGATAAGCAGAAATCTGTTGAGATCTCTTGCGGATTCTTTGCCTTTACAAAGGCCACCCATTTTCTCCAAGATGACTCATATTGCCTTCTAGTCGATTTGCACTTGTATTCCTCTAGGAAGTCTATGCTGGCTTTCGAAATCCCGAAGCGCTTTCTCACCGCTAGGGCGAGAAAATCATGAGCTGCAGGGTCTGGGTTTTCTGTAATGAAGCGCAGACAGTCGACTTCTGGACTCGCTGGGTCAGAACTGGATGTGGTAGCGGCACGAACTTCATCTGTAGTTCCAACGCCAAGGGGAACCACATACTGTTCGCCCACTTGTGGGCCACTATTGCCGCTACCCCCTTGAAGGATCTCAGTTTGTTGAGGACCCTCAACAGAAGGTTGTGAGGAGGGAACAGATAAATCCTGGACCATCTGTTCCAGTCGAGGGACATTGCGTCCACTGCTTCCGCTAAGGGGTCCTCGTACGGGGACACGTACAGGGGCAACTTCTTGTTGTCTTTCGTCGCAAAGAGGTCTATTTGCAGTTCTGGGACTTGATTCAGAATGAAGGAAAATGATCCTGCGTCTAAGGACCATTCCGACTCTATCGGTGTGAACCTGGATAGAGCGTCCGCTGTCACATTGCGGACTCCTTGAAGGTGAACTGCCGACAGGTACCACTTCTTCTTTTCCGCCAATCGGAAAATGGCTAACATCACTTGGTTGAGAGGTGGTGACCTCGACCCTTGTCGATTCAAGCATCTCACAACCACCTCGCTGTCTGTCACCAATCTTATGTGGATCGAGTGACGCGGGGAGACTTTCTTTAAGGTAAGGAGCACTGCCATAGCTTCTAGAAAGTTTATATGAAAGGTCCTGAATAGCTTGGACCAAGTCCCCTGGACTTTTTTCCGATGAGAGTGACCTCCCCATCCCTCCTTTGAGGCGTCTGAATGAATCGTCATCGACGGGGGAGGTGGCTGAAGAAGAACCGACTTCTTTAGATGTCTGGCTTGGGACCAAGGTCTGAGAAGAGTACGTAGCCGAGGCGGCACTGGTCTTCTCAGGTCTCTTCGCGCGTTTGATGCATACCTTCTCCAAACTCCGGTTGCATCCTTTAGCTGTGCTCTTAGCACTGGGTCTGTCACTGAAGCAAACTGGAGAGAGCCTAGTACCCTCTCCTGTTCGCGTCTTGATATCCTTTCGGAATCTAGAAGTCTCTTGACAGAGCCCGCTATCTCCTTCCTTTTCTTCATTGGGATGGAGAAACTGTGTGACAAAAGGTCCCAGTGGATTCCCAGCCACTGGAACTTTTGGGATGGAGAAAGTCGAGACTTTTTCTTGTTGATCTTGAAGCCTAGGTACTCTAGGAACTGGATCACCTGACTGGAAGCTTGCAAGCATTCGGTCTCGGATGCTGCCCACACCAGCCAGTCGTCCAGGTAGGCTACTACCTGAATTCCCTTTAGGCGTAATTGTTTGAGAGCTGCGCTCGCAAGCTTCGTGAAAATCCTTGGGGCTATGTTTAGCCCGAATGGCATGGCTCTGAAGGCGTACAGTTTCCGTTGTAGCCTGAACCCTAGGTAGGGGGAGAGTCGACGGCTGATTGGAATGTGCCAATAGGCGTCTGACAAGTCTATAGAGACTGAGTATGCCCTCTTGGGCAGTAAGGTCCTTATGTGTTGCAGTGTTAGCATCTTGAATTTGCAATTCACTATGAACTTGTTGAGTGGTGACAAGTCCAGAATGACTCTGAGCTTTTCCGAGTCTTTCTTGGGAACACAAAACAGCCTCCCTTGGAATTTGATGGACTTCACCTTTCGGATCACATTTTTCTCCAACAGTTCTTGAACGTACTCCTCCAAAATGGGGGTGGAGTGTTGGAAAAACCGAAGGCATGGGGGTGGAGTGCTGTACCAGCTCCAACCCAGTCCATTCTTGAGTAGGCTTTGGGCCCAGGGATCGAAGGTCCAGCGATCCCAAAATTTCATCAGTCTCCCTCCTACCGGTATCATTTCACTTGGACTGCCGTCCTGAGGTCTTGCCTCCCTGACCACGACCACCTCTGAATCCCCTTCCCCTTGAGGGGCGCCTAGACGAGCCTCTGGCTGCTCCTCTAGGTTTTGCACGAAAGGAAGAAGACTGTCCTTCGAACGTTGGGGCGAATGTGGTTGACTGACCTGGCACAGCCTGGGGTACCCACTGAAAGGCAGTCGGGGTTTGTGCCACCATCTGGGGCACTGGAGGCAAAGGCAATTGCAGTTGCTGTTGCTGTCTATAAGGCTTGGCTGGCCGAAATGGTAGCCTAGTCTTCATATTCTTCCTCTTTGGTTGAGGACCCTCATCCGGGGAAGATTTTCTTTTGATAGCCAGGCCCCACTTCTGGAGAAGATTTCTATTCTCCACGGCGGCCTTATCAACAACCTCTTTGACCACATCGGTAGGGAAAAGGTCTTTTCCCCAAATGTTGGAGGAGATTAACTTCCTTGGCTCGTGTCTCACCGAAGCCCCGGTGAACACGAACTCCCTGCAAGCTCTCCTTGCCTTGACGAAGCTATAAAGGTCCTTCGTCACTGTGGCTAAGTGAGACTTAGCCACTACCATGAACATTTCATGGACCTTGGGGTCACTTGCCATCGTCTCGAGAGTAGTCTGATGAGACATTGAGGCAGCCAGTCTTTCTTTTGTCTCGAACTCTCTTCGTAAAAGAGATTCGGACAGCTTGGGGAGGTCCTCGCCGAATTGCCGTCCGGCAATATCAGCCTCCAACTTTCCCACTGAGAATGTCAGATGGACATCCTTCCAGTCTTTGTGGTCCATAGGTAGAGCCAGCGACAAGGGTTTACACTCCTCCAGGGAGGGGCAAGGCTTGCCGGCCTCGACTGCCTTTAGGACAGCCGCAAACCCTTTCTGTAAAAAGGGGAAGGCTCTATCAGGAGAGGACACAAACGAAGGGAGCTTCTTGCTCAATGCAGCTACCTTCGAATTCGAGAAGCCCCTCTCTTTCATCGAGGATGAGAGTAGGGCTTGAGCCTTAGCGTGGTCCATAACAATGACCTCCTTCGGCTCTGTCTCCTCCCTTGAAGCTGGTTCTTTTCTCAGCCGGACATAGCAGTCCGGATATGATGCCTTGCTGGGCCAGAATTCTACCTCCTCTAGGGGAACTGAACCCAGCTTATCCGAGATGACGATCTTTCCAGTCGTCATCGGCATGTGCTCAGCATACCTCCATGGGTTAGCATCTGAGCATATGGGAAGGTCTTTCACATTGAGCCTTTTCCGGGGCCCATGTGATTCTGCCAGGGACTGCATACGCAGTTCCATTGCAGCCGCCTTCTCCTGATTCTCCTTCTGCATTTGTTGGATCATTCCAACAATCGAAGAGAGGGCCTGTCCCAGTTCTACTGGGAGGCCAGCCGATGTTGAGGGGATAGGCTCCGGCATCTGAACCGGAGTAGCCGACACCTCGTCGACCTCATCCTCTACGACATCCGGGGTTTGAACTTGATCCTGACCTTCTGCCAGGAGGTCTTCTTCCAAACGTTCGTCCAGGTCAGACATCCTGTCACACAACTGGATGTCTTGCATCGCATCTGCGACTTCCTCGTCCACCTGGACTTGATCTTGAAGGATCTCCTCTTGAGGCTGGGGAATCACTGCCTCAGCTGATGCCTGGGGAAAAAGATACGCCCTCATCTTCTCACTTGGAAGATAAGGGCCAGAGGTGTTCTTCTTGAAGCCCCTTACCCAAGTACGAAGCTTTTCCCTAGCTATATCCCTTGATTCCGCCGTTCTAGGGGAATCAAAAGCCTCAGTAATCAGGTTAGTGCATACAGTACATACCTGAGGGTCCCAATACTGGAGATCATCCTTGGAGACAGCGCATGCTGCGTGTCTCCTACAACACTCATGTCCGCAGAGGTTCTTGCTGCGGACATTGCAGAAAACATTTCCGCACTTCGGAGGGTCCTCCTGTAAAGAGAAGAAATTTCCATGAGTATCAAGTGAACTATGTATCACTGGATATGCATAGTATAGCATAACAATTCATAAATGAAAGACACACACTTGTGTTTCCCTCACAACCCATTGTTGCAGCCTTCCAGATAATAAAATCAAAATGGTTTATCTCTACTAGAGTAACCAATGCAAGGTTTCCAGAGGAAACAGGTGGAGCTCACACCTAGGCAATGATTTTAAAAATCCTGGATAATAGACGGGGAAGAACTCTGCTTCCTGTCTGAGGGCAACAGCAAAGGGCTGTGTAAGAAAACACAATAGTGTTAGAAGATACAGTGCTGTACCTAAACTTTTACTATAGTTTTCTTCTTACTGTATATGCTATACAGAAGAATACTAGTACAGTATAGGAGGATGTGTGCCGGCCTGCCTTTGCCGGCCGGCACACACCACAATTAGCTTTAAAGTATACTACTTAACAGCTATAGGGCGGCAGCCCTCTGGTTCAAATGCCTGTGCCGGCGGCAGCAGCTGCCGGCCAGCAACAGCCAGTGTTGGCCGGCAATGATTGCCGGCCAGCAACTACACAAGGTATTACCCAGCTGCCGGCCACACTCTTGGTGACCGGCAGACAAGGACTGACATAAGCCGGCCGGCAAAGGTACAAGACCGATGCCAGCCGGCAGCAAAAGAACCAGAAGACTACACCTGCCCGGCTGCCGGCCTCATAGGCCGGCAGCCGGCCTCATAGGCCGGCAGCCGGGACAGGTACAGCACTAGAAGAAAATAGAATGGATGCCGGGATAAGAGTGTACACAACCCCCCAAGCCCGGCAACCGAAAGAGTGCATATAAGGAAGGGGAGAAACTTAATTCAGGCTTCCTTGACCAATGCCGTCCGGCTCTGCCGGCAGGCATGGATGAGGGACCAAGAGAGGTCCGGGCAGCACTCGAAAACATAAGACCCTTGCCGTCCAGCATCTCTGCCGGCCGGCAATGGGCTTAGTCAATCCATATCCCAACCTATACTAGGTCCAGAAGTAGAATGACATACGGTACAGTAATACCCCTGCCGGCCAGCTCTGCCGGCCGGCAAGGTACAGTACAGTGATGGCTAGGCCATTACGGAGATAGAGGGGGAAGGGACAAGAGGGTCCTGCCAACCTTGCTTTAGTGACAGATCACCCGCAGCCAAGAACTTTGTCTTAGCCTAAGGGAGATCTAAGGGAAAGGGCCAGCGCAGTAGTATAATACCTGCCAGCTTCCAGAGCACCAAAGCAAGGAAGGCGTTGCTACTCCCAAGGGAAGATTTATCCTCCCCGAGAACAGCAACAGGACTTAGTCTGGTCGATCACACAAGAAGGAATCATAACTACAGAAACCTTCGATAGTGACCTAAGGGAGCTCAGCTCCCTTTGTAAGTGTTAGGTCAGCGAGGGAGACTCTGCCCCAAGCCAAACAACACGGACTCAGACTAAAAACTCTGTTGTTCTGTCCCTCTTTGAACCAGACTCTGCTGGAACAGGAAGGTACAGTAACACCCTAGTATAGTTTTATCGAAAATAAATTCGGAAAAAACCAATTAGGGATAAGCCCAAGGCTTAAACAGAGGGAAAGGGATTGCATACCTTCTCCGAAGAAAAGAAAGCAACCGGGGAGTATAATAAAGTATACTAGGGCTCCATAAGCAATTAGCCTAGGCACCAAGAGAATCGATTACCTAATTCACCGAAACTCTCACGTATACAATCTTGGAAATATTCCACACAGTCTAAAATGTATAAAATATAGCCTAAAGCTTCAATAAAATTTTAATTACACTCGGAAAAACCAAAATCATGCATTAAGTACTAGGACCAAACGACTAGGCTACATGGCCTAGCGTAGGCCAGAATGGCGAATACTTCGCCAGATAATACTAAGCACGAAAGGAAATCCTATGTAAAGCTAAATAGCTAAATTTTATTAAGCAAAACAACCAGGAATGTCACTCTGACTAACTAATTTATACCTAGCGAGTGACAGTGTCCAGGACACCTCTGGTAGGCTACGGCTCTTGTATCAAAGATTAATCCTATTAATCACTCAAAATTTTACCAAGAGCCTACATTTATACATAACAGACACTATACTCAACTTATCCGAGGCCAACGAAGACGAAGAAGCCATGAAAAGCTGAATAAATCCAAGATTTGCGAGAAAAACAGGAAAAAACACCGAGTTGTTAAGCTACGCAAAAAGGAATACAGATGGCGCCAGGATTGGCGCCAGGCACGCATACGAATCGGGGGATAGGGAAGCCTTGGGAGCGGCTCCCCTTTTTCTTTCCCGAATTCGTATCTCGTCAATCTCCCTCCTACGAGACGAATCTCTGTTCAGGTCGTAGATTGCCATGTGACGTGTCTAGAATACGTCCTCTGATATGTCGCGATATCCCTTTCACGAGGGATACTCGCTCCAGGAGTTAGAATTCTGGTACCTTAAGGTAAATTCTCTGGGAATATCGCCGTAGTTGTAATATACCCTAGGAAGCTACCCTATAGGAACTTCCATCAGGACGACATGGCTTGAGCCCAAAAAAATATATATATATATACATATATATTTATATATATGTATATATATATATATATATATATATATATATACGCATGTATATGTATGTATATATATATATATATATATATATATACATATATACATACATACATATATATATATATATATATATATATATATATATATATATATATGTATATATATACATATATATGTGTGTATGTATACATATTTATATTTATATATATATATATATATATATATATATATATATAAATATATATATATATATATATATATATATATTTATACATATATATATATATATGTATATATATATATATATATATATATATATATATATATATATATATATACATATATATATATATATATATATATATATATATATATATATATATATATATAGTTGTGTGTATGTGTGTGGTAGCAGCAGGGCCTATAGGGACTATCACAATCGTTCACGTTTTACTTCTATTCTTAGCCTCCTTTTAGGCCTTTCTTACATCTATTCTCCTGTCACCTAGGACTTTTT
>NC_090735.1:103353326-103355826 GCF_036898095.1 Palaemon carinicauda
TTTATACAGAAAATGTTCGAATCAAGAAATTTTACGCCGAATGAAAAATAAAAAGGAAGATTGTAACTATCTATTTACCAAACTATGGTTGTTTACCAAGTGTAGTGAAAGCTATAAATAAGCTATATACTAGCAGGCAATTAATTCTAATAGCCACGCATTCTCCATCAAGAGGCTCAATAGTATACAGTGTTCTAGAAGTTTCATTCCAGCTGTGACCAAGTTGTGGAATGATCTTCCTAATCGGGTAGTTGAATCAGTGGATTTTCAAAAGTTCAAAGCTGTAGCAAATGTTTTTTTTTATGTTGAATAGGCTGACATAAGTCTTTTTATAGTTTATTTATGACATATCTGTTTTGACGTTGTTACTGTTTTAGAATGATTTATTGTTAATTTGCTCTCATCATTTATTTATTTCCTTATTTCCTTTCCTCACTGGGCTATTTATCCATATTGGAGCCCTTGGGCTTATAGAATCTTGCTTTTCCAACTAGAATTGTAGCTTGGATAATAATAATAATAATAATAATAATAATAATAATAATAATAATAATAATAATAATAATAATAATAATAATAATATAAAAAGACAATATCGCCAGATAAAAATAAATAAAGAAACAATGGGCAAATTGTGTCTCAAACTCTTCTCTTTGGGTAAAACCTTAATCTCTCAGTGTATTATTTGTCAAGTT
The DNA here is from genome assembly GCF_036898095.1 of Palaemon carinicauda. Lineage (NCBI taxonomy): Eukaryota > Metazoa > Arthropoda > Malacostraca > Decapoda > Palaemonidae > Palaemon > Palaemon carinicauda. Next base: position 103,354,022 of record NC_090735.1, read on the forward strand.
AGCCATCCTATTTTTTTCAATCAGTTTTACCCTTATTGTTTTACTTGTTGGAGGACTGTCTACTCACTATAAGGTTGAAATAATGGGGACAGAGGAAAATTTACTTTTAAAAAAAAAAATTGATCCTAGCAAAGGACAAATTTTTATTAGAAATAATATTACCTTCCGAAATAAAGATAAAATAATCAAATAATATCATTACTGGGAATTGAATAGTGTTACATTTTCTTAAAAAGGCCTGATTGTCAATAATTCCCTATTATTCACTGAAGAATGAAATCTTCAAGAACATCTGTACATAAATGTTGACATTTAATTGATGATATCCAGATGAATTAAGCCAATATGTTTAAAACAATATTATCTATACTTAATTATATATATATATATATATATATATATATATATATATATATATATACATATACATACATATATATATATATATATATATATATATATATATATATATATATGTACATGTATATAAATATTTATATATATATATATATATATATATATATATATATGTATATATATATACATATATATATACATATATATATGTGTGTATATATATACAAATATTTATGTGTATATATATACACAAATATATATATATATATATATATATATATATATATATATATATATATATATATAAAAAACTTCTTGTCCACCGTTATCCTTACATTAAGGGGTCGGTTACCTGATACGCCTTCTCCAATGCTTTCTGTCAAAGTTATCTTCTTCAACCAAACCTCTTCTCTCCATATCATCCTTCCCCTTATATCTCTATCTAATTCTTTGCCTTCCTCTCGATCTTCCCCCACCCCCTAACAGGTGCCTCTTAAGCCCTCCTTCCTTCTCTACAACATTCATTCTCAACACATGACCACACTATCTAAGTCATGACACTCTTATCACCTCTGTAATATTAACTACGTCTGCCCATATACTTATTTCATAATTTTCCAATCGTTGAAGCGGTGACATTTCTATCGTCCACTCAGCATTCTCCTCTATTCCCTCTGGCTTTGCTTCATCTTTTAGTCTTAGAGCTGACGTTTCCAACCTATATATTAACACTGGTCTTATTACTATGCTATAGATCTTCACTTTTACCTTGATTTGTATATTCTTATCACATACCACTCCTGCTACCTTCCTCCACTTTCCCCAGACTGCTTTTATCCTGTTCTCAACTTCAGCTTCATATCTTCCCTCCTGACTTATAGTAGACCTCAAGTATCTAAATTGTTCTAGATATTTTATAATAATTTTTTTTCCCGTGCAATACTCTACCTTCCTTACTGCTCATCAAAACCTAAGACTTATCCACACTTACCCTCAAGTCACTCTTCTCCAAAGTTTTTTGACACACTACAACCCTTCTCTCTAAGTCTTCTTTATTTTCAGCGGTAATCACCGAATCTGCATATAGCAACTCCGACAACTATTCATTTCTAATCTCTTCACTCAACAAATCTAACACCAGGACAAATAAAAATGGCTCAATGCTGACCCATAGTATAATCCAACACTAACTTCAAATGTTTCTTTTTCTCCAAGAGCTGTTATTAGTTTTGTCCATGTTCTTATGTATATCATCTCTACCATTCTAACTGAATTTTTCAGGGCTTTTCTCTTCCTCAAACAGCAAAAGATCCTTTTTTTTTAATGTTCTGTCATAAGCACAAAAAGATCCAATTTCCCTCTATTCTCTTTTCTTGTTGTTGCCTTACTATAATAATGTCATCCACAGTCCAACCCCGCCCCCCCACCCGTCAAAAATCAATCATGCT
>NC_090735.1:103360826-103365826 GCF_036898095.1 Palaemon carinicauda
ATTTTTCAACTCATGACAAATATTCTTTATTTCTAGACTGCATAACGAAACAAAGGTAACAGATAGCATGTTATAATCTCATAGTCTGACCTGAAGCATCTCCAGTCATGTATGACCTACCTCTGCGTCCCCCCCCCCCCCCCTCACCCCCGCCCCACCTTTAACCACAATGTCATCAAAATAAGGCCTTTATAAATTATGGAGAAATAAAACATTGTATAGTCTAACGTTACTTGCTTTGGATTTTTGTCAGCAAGTCTTTAGAATGTACTTTGTTGGGTTCTAAATAGTGATAATCTTACCTTAGATTTTCATTGCTGCTGAAGTTTTGATAGAATCGAAAGCTTTCTAAATACACTTTGTGAAGTTCTGAATAGAGATAGCGGGGAACTGAGCTAACGTTAATCAAAACAATTTCATATAAGGGACTCAATGACTATGTGACTTTCTCTGGCCCTCCTTAAACCTTAATTGTCATTTTGATTATTATGATAAAATGATAAATAATATTTTGAAATACTGGTTGTTCATTGAAACATACATATGGAAATTTGTATTTATCATTAATTTTTATTATTGCATAACAATTCTACAAAAAGGGATAGATCTACTTTTATCTTTCTATCTTTATTTACGGAAATCATGAAATAAGAAACATTATGGTAAGAATCATTATGGTTCAATATGTCTTAGACTTACCTTTATCAACTTTACTTCTAATTTCCTACTGAATGTATCATATAATCAGACATATCCCAGAAATCATAGGTAAAAGGACTTGATAACCGAATTGAAGGATCATCCTTAAAGTCTATGAACTCATGATTTTTTTTCCTCATCCTCATCATCATCTCAAAAGTCAGTTACTCAAACTCTTTATTATTATTATTATTATTATTATTATTATTATTATTATTATTATTAACCTAACCTTTTCAAGTGGTTTGTTGTGGCCGATGTGGTGACGTCCCTGACTGGTGAACGCAAGACTAGGGTTGGAGTTCCGCTGAAACTCGATAGTTTCTTTGGTCGCTGCAGCCTCACCATCCTTGTGCGCTAAGGATGGGGTGTTTGGGGGAGCCTATAGTTCTATCTGCTGAGTCATCAGTAGCCATTGCCTGGCCTTCCTTGGTCCTAGCTTGGATGGAGAGGGACCTTGGCCGCTGATCATAGGTATATATGGCAAGTCTCTAGGGCATTTTCCTGCTTGATAGGGCAAAGCAACTGTCCCTTGCCTCTGCCATTTAAACCTTTAAATCAATAACCAACTTCTTTTATCTTCTGTCCCCCATATCCAATAAATCTTAACAATCCGTACTATGTAAACCTGGGACTGTATATACTGTACATTTGATAGTATACCTACACTTATATTCTTTCTTCTGATTGGTCTTTTTCCCTGTCGTTAATTACATTTAAAATATATTCCGATTCATCATGAAATACATCATTGTTTTGCTTTTCGATACTAACTATCTTTTGGCCCTTTAAATTCTTGACTGCCAGTCTATGTCTTATCTACTCTCCTGAATGACTTTATCTGCTCTTTTATCTTTTATTTGCTCCCCAATGATGTATGAGGCTAAGATCAATTAGCTCTTCGATGAGGGTCTTGGTTGCCCCCCCCCCCCAAAAAAAAAAAAAAACGAAATAGATAATTTTCTCAAATCGATGTAGCGAATTTGATATATGAGTTATGGCATTTTCTTTTGACTGCTTTTTTTTTCTAAATGGTTATAAATACGACAGAATAATCAAAATCGAAATAAATCTTGTCTAGATATGATAAAATTTGAGTTGTAGGGCGAAGAAAAACGCGGACATGAATATTCTTCTAAAAAATATTATAGATAGGAGTTAGAGGTTTTGTTGCGCTTTCTTTCTCAGTAAAGTCTCTATGAACGGGGTTTTATTTTATGTTATTGCTAAAAAACTTTGGTAAATTACGAGAGAAAAGTCATAAAACTAGAAGGGTACTCAGTAGAGCGCGGATCTCCACGTCGGCAGCTTATTTCTCGACCTTTCGGTTAACCTAAATCTTGACCTTTGACCTTAACATTTATTAATTGGCGTGGAATTTCATACACTCAAATATGAACCAAGTTTCACGTCTCTGTGACAATGATGTCGAAACTTATGGGTGATTACGTGATTTGGACATTTTGCTTGACCGTGACCTTGACCTTTGACCTTGACCATCCAAAATTAAATCCTTATCAGCTTTCTATTTAACATTTAATCCCTTCAAGTTTCCTTACTGCACGGTTAGAAAGTTGTTTGCAAACAAAAACGCAAATGGAGGTCAAATATAACCTCCTCCCAACTTCGTTGGCGGAGGTAATAAAGGATTGTGAGCGCAAAAAAAAAAAAAAAAAAAAAACGCGATCGCCAGAAAATAAAAAAAAAATCTATTGCTGTAGTACTTATATGTTTCATCACATTATACTCAGGTTTGGTTTTACTTTACTTCGAAAGGTTGGTTTATTGTATAATATATTCAAAGTATGCCTAGCATAGTTATTTAATTGCAATATGTTAATTTTAGACTAACAAAAAACCACAATTACGTCGACATTTATATTCCCTGCACAAAAACATCTCTCTCTCTCTCTCTCTCTCTCTCTCTCTCTCTCTCTCTCTCTCTCTCTCTCTCTCTCTCTCTCTCTCTCTCTCTCTCTCTCTCTCATATATAAAGTTATTTAAATAATTATAGCAAGGGAAAATATTCACTGTATTCTGTCTTTTGTGTTCTAGCCGAAGAAATCCAATAAAAAAAAAAGTACTTTATTAAATTATTTCGAACGTTAGATCAATTCTTTCCGTCTAATTGAAATATTCAGGTATATTCCAGAAAACAAACCTTTCAGTATCGATAATAAATGAAGGCAAACTCTTGTTGAAATATTTCAATTTCACTTTTTATGTGATATGAATGTGGATGATATATTGAAATTGGAAACCGCACGAGTCAATGAATATTTAATAATCAAAGGTTTTCTGTCACTTTCTTATTCCTTGTAAACAAATATATGGGGAAATGCATAGAAAGAATAAAATGAATATCGAATGATATTGAGGGGCGTATATGGTGATTAGTAATATATAGCAACAAATAAGATATTTCGTATAAATGTCTATTTGTTTTTACACTTAAAATTAAAACGCCATATGAACAGGCACTCATGAACATGTGAGTATACACACACACTTACACACAAATACACACACACACACACAAACACACACACACACACACACACACACATATATATATATATATATATATATATATATATATATATATATATATATATATATACATACATATATATGTGCATATATATTGCTCTACTTCCCGTATATATATATATATATATATATATATATATATATATATATGTGTGTGTGTGTATATATATATACATATATACACACACATACACACACACACACACACACACACATATATATATATATATATATATATATATATATATATATATATATATATATATATATACATTCAAGTGTTCTTTCTAAAGATTAATTCACTCCTTGCTTTTGAAAGGTTTTCATTACTGCTAAAGTTTTGACAAAATCAAAAGCTTTCTCATGGTCTATAAAAGCCATACATAGTTGTTACATATATTCGGTGTAGGAAAATTCTCACCATGGTGTTCTCTATACAATTACATTTTTTAAGCTTATTCGATTTTACTTTTAATCAGATACGTACAAGATGATAAAAAATCAAAAGTTGCACTAAAATAACTTTTAGATAAGATCCTTAGTCGAGAGCACAGAGCAATTAGGGGAGATATGTGTGCAGGAAGTCAAATCGGTGTCAGCGATTGAAGATTTTCAACGTATAATTGAGCAAATGGAGGAGAAAGATATCAAAAGGAAGTGGGAAGATTACGATGTAAAGTGGAAATGTGAAAAGATCAGTGGGAATTTAAAGGAGTTTTTTGTCACTGAAATGGGAAAAGGGAAAAGCCAAATGGTCGGATAATAAGATCAAGTGAGAAAAGGAAAGAGAAAGCTAGAAAGAAAGGAAAACTGCAGGAATATTTTAAGATTGATAAGACTTATGCATGAGAAACTGCTTCATTAGAAACTAATTTAAAGAAAGACTTATCAACCACTCAAGTATTGTGCCTTGCCACTGAAAAAAAAAAATATCGATAATTGGGAAGACCGTGATATCTGCAAAGCCACTTTGAGTCCAAAAGCTTATTAAGTTTTATAAGGGAAAAGTGGAAAACAGGTTTTCCATCTTTTTCAACTCTGTATCCCTAACCAAGTGAAATAGTTGTGGAACTTTCCTTTCTGGAATCGATAAAAAAATTATCAAAATTCAAATCAAAGAGGATGGTGGAGCATGAGAGTCTGTGTGTAATTCTCTTTTATGAATGCAGTAATACAAAAATATCATGTTACATTGTTCAAGATTTTCATTAGGAAAACGGTAAAAGTCTGGCAACATTTATTCCATGATTTTTACCGTTTTAAAATCGTTTATATTGACGTAAAAGAGTGATATTACCCCACCAAACGAAAAAGATAATAACAAAGAAAGGTAAAATTACGGTCGCCTGTATTCTACTGAAATACGGTTGAGAACAGTATATATTTACGGAGAATTTCCGATAAAGATTACGGTTTTTTCTAAGTGTATGATAATGTAACTGACACTTGTGTAATCCTATATCCAAAGTACAGTACGCGAAGGTCAGACAAGAACTATCACCTTCAATCATCTAACTATCTGCTTTGGTTATACTTTGCAATATCCATTTACATCAGCTTGATTGGCATTTGTCTTGTTCCATTAAGAACATAACTGATAACTATTATTATTTTATCCAGAGCAAAGATCCAGAAATATATGTTGTCTCTTATTCTATTTTTTTTTTCTATACGTGGAAGTCGGTTTAAACTCGTAACACAGATTTAATTAGTAATGGTTTATCCAAGCTATGAAAATATTTTTTTAAAGA
>NC_090735.1:103370826-103380826 GCF_036898095.1 Palaemon carinicauda
ATTTATTATTATGGAGAAAGGGAAATCTAGCAAACATACGGAGCTTGGGGACATTGTGGACTATTGGGGTTGGATTGAATTTCAGATTAAGTAGCTTATTAAGGGATCTATGAAAAATTGCTGGAGGGAAATAATTATCCTTAAAGTAATCAGCAAGGAAAGTCACTTCAGTATGAAAGGTAGACCAGCTTGATGTCAGATTAATGGCTCTATGGAGGAGAGTTGACACGGAATTCAGTTTAAAGTTAAAAAACATGAGCTATAAAAATTGGTCCCCAGGCCAGTAAAGGTGCTCTTTCTATAAATACCAGTATGAAAGCCAGACTCGTCCTTGGATATCCTCACATCAAAGAACGGAAGTGAATTCTGTGTCTCTGTTTCAACCGTAAATCTAATGTTATGGTGTTGGTTGTTTAAATACTCAAGAAAGGTATCAGCATGGTAATTACATCTGAACAAGGCGAAAGTGTCATCTATGTAGCGTCTATAAAAGAGTGGGCGGAAATTAGGTGGGCATACATCTAAAGCTCGCTCCTCCAGGGAGCACATAAATATGTTTGCAAAAGTAGGACCCAGAGGGCTTCCCATGGCCATCCCCTCAGTCTGCTTAAAACCGTATTATTAAAAACAAAGGGCGTATCCAGCACGGCTAATTCTAAAAGCAACTTGAATTGAGTTCTATTAAAATTGTTGAACAAGCAATCGTCAGTGGGAAATAGCCTGTCTAAAATGATGTTGATAGTCTCGACAACGGGAACATTTGTAAACAGAGATTCCACATCATATTTATGTGCTCCCTGGAGGAGCGAGCTTTAGATGTATGCCCACCTAATTTCCGCCCACTCTTTTATAGACGCTACATAGATGACACTTTCGCCTTGTTCAGATGTAATTACCATGCTGATACCTTTCTTGAGTATTTAAACAACCAACACCATAACATTAGATTTACGGTTGAAACAGAGACACAGAATTCACTTCCGTTCTTTGATGTGAGGATATCCAAGGACGAGTCTGGCTTTCATACTGGTATTTATAGAAAGAGCACCTTTACTGGCCTGGGGACCAATTTTTATAGCTCATGTTTTTTTAACTTTAAACTGAATTCCGTGTCAACTCTCCTCCATAGAGCCATTAATCTGACATCAAGCTGGTCTACCTTTCATACTGAAGTGACTTTCCTTGCTGATTACTTTAAGGATAATTATTTCCCTCCAGCAATTTTTCATAGATCCCTTAATAAGCTACTTAATCTGAAATTCAATCCAACCCCAATAGTCCACAATGTCCCCAAGCTCCGTATGTTTGCTAGATTTCCCTTTCTCCATAATAATAAATTTAGGAAAAAATGCATTAACCTATTCAGTGAGCAATTGCCTGCCCTTAACTTAAAACTAATTCCCATAAACCCCCGAACTATCGGCTCACTCTTCCAAGTCAAGGATAAGATCAGCCCCCTGTTTGCCTCCGGTGTCGTTTATAAGTATAATTGTCCCAGATGTGATCTTGGCACTTACATCGGTTGCACCAGGAGGCTGCTAAAAGTCCGAATTTCCTCTCATCAGGGAATTAGCTATAGAACGGGTTGTCGACTATCAAATCCAGAACAATCTAACATAAGAAATCACAGTAAAAGTTGCAAAACACACATAGATACCAGTCATTTTAATATAATAGGAAAAACCCGACATATAGACGAACTAACCACCCTTGAATCAATAATGATTAAGCTAACTGTACCTTCTCTTAACCACCAATCGTCTTCCACCCAATTGTTTATTGCCTAATTACCTGTTGTTTTGTTTACACTCCCTTCCATAACAATTTTTCATGTCAGTTCTCCTTACGCTACCGCTGTGGGTAGGTGTCTTGTTCGTTTTATTATTATTATCATTATTATTATTATTATTATTATTACTATTATTATTATTATTATTATTATATATCTTTCTATTATTATTATCATTATTATAATTATTATTGAATTAATTTGTTTCTCTATATTCGCTCCAAGCCCTTTCACTGTTATTCTGTGTTTCTGTTTTTAACCTTTTTTTATTCTTAATTTATTAAAAAGCTTTTTAATTTTGGTGTTGGTAAACGTTGTGTGTATCTTTTTATATACAGTATATATATATATATATATATATATATATATATATATATATATATATATATATATATATATATATATATATATATACAGTATATATATATATATATATATATATATATATATATATAAATATATATATATATATATATATATATATATATATATATATTTATATATATATACCTTGTATATCTAAATAATAAAGGAAAACTATGAAAAAACTATCTTTGGTAAAAGAGAAACTACGTAAACATAAAATTTAATGAGAGTTGAAAAAGTGACTTCACTTATCACATTTGAGATTTCATGTAGGTCTTATATGGAAGCAGAATAAATGAGTGATTGTTTATAACATCTACATGAACCCTAAAACACAAGGAACCAATACAATGGAGTGGAAGAGTATTAGCAAGAAAATGAAAAATGGGATTGTTATGGAAAGGCCAGTTACAAGAATAGGGTCGTTCTGAAAAGCATGGATCCATTTCTAATATTTATCTTAATAAATCAGTTTTTCAGGATGCCCAGTTTTAAATATTTCAAACACGTTAATAATAATAAAAAAAAACTCTTACGTTTTGTTAGAATTTGCCTCAGGATTACATATGCAAAACAGTTTCATTGAGATAAATGTGGTGAGTTTACTTTTTTATTTTAGGGAGTTTACTTAGGTTTAAATTGGAAGCTGAATAGATGCATAGTGAATCTTATTACAATACACATTTCTCCAAAATATAACAAACTTACCAAAAATATTTTTGATAATAAAAAAAGTGGTAGAAATAGTTACTAAAGTGATACTGACAACAATGCCATGATTTCAAAACATAATGGATTAGTATTTTAATTACATATGTATGTTATTATGCCTTGTTAATATTCTATGCGTATAAATAATAGTAAAAAATTTGACATTTTTCCGATGTAAATGTCCTTAAATATGCCTGGTAATTACTTCTCGAGTTAGAGTGTTTATTTTGATTTAATTTTATAGTTAGATAGAAACAATTAATCTCAAAGATAATTTTTCACCAAATATATAGAAATATGATAGAAATATAGAACGTCTCACTAAAGAATAATTAACAAGAATATCACCGCTTAAAATAATATGAATGTTTTAAACTATATATCTTGATAGATAAATATTCTAAAGATATAGATTCATATAACTTGACAATGATCTATGCAAGTAAACAATAGTCGAAACTGAATGAAATTTTCCTTTCAAATTTTACTATAAGATCGTGCATGCAAATTATTTAATCATAACTTAGAATTTTCAATTTGTCTTTATTTCATAGGCATATACTGTAAATATTTAAAAACTCTTTTGTTTAAAATATAGAAAAAGTTCAAAAAAAAAAATAATGAAACAAATGTAGTAAATAATATATCACCTCATAAAATGTGTCAATTCTCCATGCACATATAATTATAAAAGTTAAAAAAAAATAATTCACAATATTCTCAAACTTTTTCACAATTTCCATTTAAACAACGCTTGCAAATAATTTAATTGAAACAGGTGGGGTAATTTATTTTTTTTTTTTTTTTTTGCCGGAGTGCTTATTTTCTATGGCATTTTGCAGCAATATAGATACCTAATTAATCATTCATCAGATACACTTTCCCTAAAATATATAAAAATATGAATTCATAATCAAATGTCGCAATTATGTATGTATATATATATATATATATATATATATATATATATATATATATATATATATATATATATATATATATATATATAACGGATTTTGAGCGAACGAAAAATCTATTTTTGGGTGAGATGGCCATGTCGTCCTGATGGAAGTTCCTATAGGGTAGCTTCCTAGGGTATATTACAACTACGGCGATATTCCCAGAGAATTTACCTTAAGGTACCAGAATTCTAACTCCTGGAGCGAATATCCCTCCTGAAAGGGATATCGCGACATATCAGAGGACGTATTCTTGACACGCCACATGGCAATCTGCATCCCGAACAGAGATTCGTCTCGCAGGGGGCAATTGGCAAGAAACGAATTCGGGAAAGGAAAAAGGGGGAGCCGCTCCCAAGGCTCCCTATCTCCCGATTCGTAAGCGTGCCTGGCGCCAATCCTGACGCCATCTGTATTCCTTGTAGCGTACACGAGGTGCTACAGATACTGTATGTAGGGAGGGGTCCTACAGCCCTTTCTTAGAAAGGCAAGGGCGGGTCCATCAGGACGACATGGCCATCTCACCCAAAAATAGATTTTTCGCTTCGCTCAAAATCCGTTTTTTGGGCTCAAGCCATGTCGTCCTGATGGAAGTATACCAGAGCATTACTGTATCTGTGGATTCTCAGAACGTGCCGTACTCCCCGGAGGTAATTTTTCCCGGTCGACTAGACCTAGAGACCTAAGATGTTACCGTTATACATCTTTTCAACTAACTATAAACCATGTTAGAGCTTCCTGCCCCCTACAGGGAAGAGTCCTACTAGACTCTGGAAAAGTCTCGAAGAGTACATATACCTATGTATGAATACCAGGCAAGCTAATATAGTGGTCTCGCCCTATATTAAGTAAAGCATAGTTTGTAAAGAACCACTGCGTCAATATAAAATATCGACCAGTTCTCCGCACAATACTTGTATTGGACAAAAGTTTTTATATCCGCATAGGAGGAAAACCAATGCAACATAGCTTGCATAAAGGAACAATTCTATTAGAATTATCCCAGATAAGGTACATAGAATGAATGCACAATTATACCAATAAATTGACACAGGTGAAGGAGACGCAAGGTTCTCAAGAACCAGTTTATTGACAGGCAATAAATAGACAGGTTAACCACAATTACATATATATATATACATAAGAAGAGGATAACCCAAAACTTTAAGCATAAGTATGATAGTAAACAGAACTTGTTTGTCTGAAAGAAAAAACATTAAATGCCACTTTTAAGATACCGTGGTATCAAGGTCATAAAAGTCTGTATTACAAATCAATGACATTAGCGTTAGAAACGCTCGGCACACATGTCTGCACTTATGCTAGGTTCACCTTTGGAAATAGAACAGTCTACATGGGCAACACAGTGCCCTCACTTAGTTTGTAGTACAGTATGTAACTACACACTCACCCTGGAATTAATCGTCCCAATTAAAACCACTGTTCCTCGCAGAGTTAAACAGTAGGGTTAACACCGTGACCCACTGCTACCACAGATCTCTTTAGTTCCTCTACTTGCTTCGCATAGTGGCGAAAGAACACTCTGGAAGCCTTCCAGCCAGTGTATGAACGGAGATATTCAAAATCCATACAATTAAAGAAATTTAAGGATGAGGCAACTTTCCTCGGATCGTGACCTGTGGGTGTACTGTCAGGATCCGCTCTGCGAATAAAATATGTGATTTTCGCTCTGAGTTGATTCAGAGATAAATTTGAGCCTGATGTTTCTCCCCTGAATAGTTGACCACCCTTGAAGTCTGAAGTTCTATGAAGATAGACCTTTAGGCATTCTACTGGACATAGAGATGCATCTTCTTTCAGAGGGCAGATTCTCCAGGGACCCCACCTGTTGTTGGGTAACTCATTCTTGGCGAGAAACGTAGGATCCGGAAACAGGTTCAGTTCTCCTCAAGGAAGTCTATGCTGGCTTTCAAAATCCAAAACGCTTTCTCACCGCTAGGGAGAGAAAATCATGAGCTGCAGGGTCCGGGTTTTCTGTAATGAAGCGCAGACAGTTGACTTCTGGACTCGCTGGGTCAGAACTGGATCTGGTAGCGGTACAAACTTCAGCTGCAGTTCCAATGCCAGGGGGAACCACACGCTGTTCGGCCACTTGTGGGCCACTATTGCCGCTACCCCCTTGAAGGATCTCAGTTTGTTGAGGACCCTCAACAGAAGGTTGTGAGGAGGGAACAGATAAATCTTGGACCATCTGTTCCAGTCGAGGGACATCGCGTCCACTGCTTCCGCTAAGGGGTCCTCGTACGGGGACACGTACAGGGGCAACTTCTTGTTGTCTTTCGTCGCAAAGAGGTCTATCTGCAGTTCTGGGACTTGATTCAGAATGAAGGAGAATGATCCTGCGTCTAAGGACCATTCCGACTCTATCGGTGTGAACCTGGATAGAGCGTCCGCCGTCACATTGCAGACTCCTTGAAGGTGAACTGCCGACAGGTACCACTTCTTCTTTTCCTCCAATCGGAAGATGGCCAGCATCACCTGGTTGAGAGGTGGTGACCTCGATCCTTGTCGATTCAAGCATCTCACAACTACCTCGCTGTCCATCACCAACCTTATGTGGATCGAGTGACGCGGGGAGACTTTCTTTAAGGTAAGGAGCACTGCCATAGCTTCTAGAAAGTTTATGTGAAAGGTCTTGAATAGCTTGGACCAAGTCCCCTGGACTTTTTTCCGATGAGAGTGACCTCCCCATCCCTCCTTCGAGGCGTCTGAGTGAATCGTCACCGACGGGGGAGGTGGCTGAAGAAGAACCGACTTCTTTAGATGTCTGGCTTGGGACCAAGGCCTGAGAAGAGTACTTAGCCGAAGCGGAACTGGTCTTCTCAGATCTCTTCGCGCGTTTGATGCATAACTTCTCCAAACTCCGGTTGCATCCTTTAGCTGTGCTCTTAGCACTGGGTCTGTCACCGAAGCAAACTAGAGAGAGCCCAGTACCCTCTCCTGCTCGCGTCTTGATATCCTTTCGGAATCTAGAAGTCTCTTGACAGAACCCGCTATCTCCTTCCTTTTCTTCGCCGGGATGGAGAAACGGTGTGACAAAAGGTCCCAGTGGATTCCCAGCCACTGGAACTTTTGAGATGGAGAAAGTCGAGACTTTTTTCTGTTGATCTTGAAGCCTAGGTACTCTAGGAACTGGATCACTTGACTGGAAGCTTGCAAGCATTCTGTCTCGGATGCTGCCCACACCAACCAGTCGTCCAGGTAGGCTACTACCTGAATTCCCTTTAGGCGTAATTGTTTGAGAGCTACGCTCGCAAGCTTCGTAAAAATCCTTGGGGCTATGTTTAGCCCGAATGGCATGGCTCCGAAGGCGTATAGTCTTCGTTGTAGCCTGAACCCTAGGTAGGGGGAGAGTCGACGGCTGATTGGAATGTGCCAATAGGCGTCTGACAAGTCTATAGAGGCGGAATATGCCCTCTTGGGCAGTAAGGTCCTTATGTGTTGCAGTGTTAGCATTTTGAATTTGCAATTCACTATGAACTTGTTGAGTGGCGACAAGTCCAGAATGACTCTGAGCTTTTCCGAGTCTTTCTTGGGAACACAAAACAGCCTCCCTTAGAAATTGATGGGCTTCACCCTTCGGATCACCTTTTTTTCTCCAACAGTTCTTGAACGTACTCCTCCAGAACGGGGGTGGAGTGTTGGAAAAACCGAAGGCACGGGGGTGGAGTGCTGTACCAGCTCCAGCCCAGTCCATTCTTGAGTAGGCTGTGGGCCCAGGGATCGAAGGTCCACCGATCCCGAAATTTCAGAAGTCTCCCTCCTACCGGTATCATCTCACTTGGACTGCCGTCCTGAGGTCTTGCCTCCCTGACCACGACCACCCCTGAATCCCCTTCCCCTTGAGGGGCGCCTAGACGAGCCTCTGGCTGCTCCTCTAGGCTTTGCTCGAAAGGAAGTAGACTGCCCTTCGAACGCTGGGGTGAATGCCGTGGACTGTGTCGACACGGCCTGGGGTACCCACTGAAAAGTGGTCGGGGTTTGTGCCACGATCTGGGGCACTGGAGGCAATGGCAAATGCAGTTGCTGTTGCTGTCTAACAGGCTTGGCTGGCCGAGACGGTAGCCTAGTCCTCATAGTCTTCCTCTTTGGTTGAGGACCCTCATCCGGGGAAGACTTTCTTTTGATAGCCAGGCCCCACTTCTGGAGAAGGTTTCTATTCTCCAAGGCGGCCTTATCAACAACTTCTTTGACCAAGTCGGTAGGGAAAAGGTCTTTTCCCCAAATGTTGGAGGAGATTAGTTTCCTTGGCTCGTGCCTCACCGTAGCCGAAGTGAACACGAACTCCCTACAAGCTCTCCTTGCCTTGACGAAGCCATAAAGGTCCTTCGTCACTGTGGCCAGATGAGTCTTGGCCACCACCATGAACATTTCATGGACCTTGGGGTCACTCGCCATCGTCTCGAGAGTAGTCTGAAGAGACATTGAGGCAGCCAGTCTTTCTTTTGTCTCGAACTCTCTTCGCAAAAGAAAGTCAGACAGCTTAGGGAGGTCCTCGCCGAACTGACGTCCGGCAATATCAGCCTCCAACTTTCCAACTGAGAACGTAAGATGGACGTCCTTCCAGTCTTTGTGGTCCACAGGTAGGGCCAGCGACAAGGGTTTACACTCCTCCAGGGAGGGGCAAGGCTTGCCAGCCTCGACTGCTTTTAGAACAGCCGCAAACCCTTTCTGTAAAAAGAGGAAGGCTCTAGCAGACGAGGACACAAAGGAAGGGAGCTTCTTGCTCAATGCAGCTACCTTGAGTTAGAGAAGCCCCTCTCTTTCATCGAGGATGAAAGTAGAGCTTGAGCCTTAGCATGGTCCATCACTATGACCTCCTTCGGCTCTGTCTCCTCCTTTGAAGCTGGTTCCTTCCTCAGCCGGACATAACAGTCCGGATATGATGTCTTGCTGGGCCAGAATTCCACCTCCTCCAGGGGAACTAAGCCCAGCTTATCTGAGATGACGATCTTTCCAGTCGTCATCGGCATGTGCTCAGCATACCTCCATGGGTTAGCATCTGAGCACAAGGGAAGGTCTTTCACATTGAGCTTTTTCTGGGGCCCATGTGATTCTGCAAGGCACTGCATCCGCAGTTCCATTGCAGCCGCCTTCTCCTGATTCTTCTTCTGCATTTGTTGGATCATTCCAACAATAGAAGAGAGGGCCTGTCCCAGCTCTACTGGGAGACCGGCCGATGTTGAGGGAATAGGCTCCGGAATCTGAACCGGAGTAGCCGACACCTCGTCGACCTCTTCCTCTACAACGTCTGGGGCTTGAACTTCATCCTGGGCTTCTGCCAGGAGGTCTTCCTCCAGACGCTCGTCCACATCAGACATCCTGTCATCTAACTGGATGTCATGCATCGTGACCGCGACTTCAGCATCCACCTGGATCTGAACTTGGGGGATCTCCTCTTGAGGCTGGGGAATCACTGCATCAGCTGATGCCTTAGGGAAAAGATACGCCCTCATCTTCTCACCTGGAAGATAAGGGCCAGAGGTGTTCTTTTGGAAGCCCCTTACCCAGGTACGAAGCTTCTCCCTAGCTATATCCCTTGATTCCGCCGTCCTAGGGGAATCAAAGGCCTCAGTAATCAGGTTAGTGCACACAGTACATACCTGAGGGTCCCAATACCGGAGATCATCCTTGGAGACAGCGCATGCTGCGTGTCTCCTACAAAACTCATGTCCGCAGAGGTTCTTGCTGCGGACGTTGCAGAAAACACTTCCGCACTTCGGAGGGTCCTTCTGTAAAGAGAAGAAATTTCCATGAGTATCAAGTGAACTATGTATCACTGGATATGCATAGTATAGCATAACAATTCAGAAAGGAAAGACACACACTTGTGTTTCCCTCACAACCCAATGTTGCATCCTTCCAGATAATAAAATCAAATGGTTAATCTCTTCTAGAGTAACCAATGCAAAGTTTCCAGAGGAAACAGGTGGAGCTCACACCTAAGCAATGATTTTAAAATCCTGGATAATAGACAGGAAAGAACTCACTTTCCTATCTGTAGGGCAACAGCAAAGGACTGTGCAAGAAAACACAAAAGTGTTAGAACACACAGTGCTGTACCAAAACCCATACTATAGTTTTCTTCTTACTGT
Organism: Palaemon carinicauda; assembly: GCF_036898095.1. NCBI lineage: Eukaryota > Metazoa > Arthropoda > Malacostraca > Decapoda > Palaemonidae > Palaemon > Palaemon carinicauda. The sequence continues at coordinate 103,380,768 of NC_090735.1, forward strand.
ATATATTATACTGAAGAATACTAGTACAGTATAGGAGGATACGTGCCGGCTGGCACCTG
>NC_090735.1:103385826-103388326 GCF_036898095.1 Palaemon carinicauda
GAATTATTAATATTCATGATGCTGTTTCCTTTTATAATATATAGATAAGACACTGGAATCCTGATCAACAGTTTAATTTTGTACAGGTTTTTGAAAAACATATTCGGACAGTTTGATTTATTTTATGTTAAACTTGTAGAAATAGAAAACTTGTTATTTTGTTCCCTAAGTTTTTTTAAGTTCTCCCGACCAATCAAGTTTTGTCCAGTATTCATAAGTATTTCTTCATCTTTACAGGTTAAACATCAAATAAATTGAATTGTCTGAATACATTTATCATTAGCCAATAATAGTTAAACTGTTTACTATTGTAAAAACAATAAAGGTTGATTAGAGATCAGGAGAAATAACAACTCAGATTTGTGCTGATTGAAAAGCCTTATTTGACTACTTGCCTCAAAATGCAAATAGCTTCTAGAAAACGAATTCATTACTTCTCACTGTATTGTGCTTTTGTTGATTTGCCGTTTTTTAACCCTTTTAAAGTCATTTTTCCCATGACCATTTTCTATTTTCTATTTATTTTCTCTTTTCGTACTCTCGATTGTTTTGTATATCTTGATCCGAATTGGATTCTATTTCGGTACTTTTACAATTTCTTTTCTTGTAGGGTTTTTCGTCAATGAAACACAGCTTTTAAAAGATCTGTTTTGAATGTTACACTGTTAAAAAAAAAAAAAAAAAACGTAATTTCAATCGGGAATTCTCCGTAAAAATATACTGTTCTCAACTGTATCTCAGTAAAATAGAGGCGACCGTAATTGTTACCCTACTTTGTTATTATCTTTTACTGGTTGGTGACCGTAATATCACATCTTTACGTCAATATATCAGTTTTGGAAACATTTATTCCTGGATTTAACAATTTTCTTCATGGCAAAATTATAAAAGTGATAGTACACCGAATCTATTTGTGTTCTAGTTACACGGATACATAACTTTTGACAATATACTAATTTTCTAGGTTGAAATACCACTTGAAATATGTTTTGAATCTTTTGAATGGTTTTATCTATAGAACTATCCTAATTTAGCATCGTAAACTTCCTCAACAGCTATCTCCCTAACTGCTGACCTAGGGTTTTGCCGTTGGCAATAACGTTATTTTGAATAATGATTATTTATATCAAAGATTTGAAATCCTGTTTTCTTTTCATTATAGACAGTATTTTTCCTTAACTATAAAACCCTCAGCGTCAGGTGTTACTCAGATGTTCATATTACAGTACATCCTATTTCTTAAGAAAAGTTACAACATTTGGTTTTAATGTACTAAGTCCAGATTTCATATCTTCGAATTTTTATACCAATATCTAAAGCCTGCCTGCTCTCTTGGTTGATTAAAATCTAGCTGTCTTTCTATTCGTCTTATGAAATCTGTAAATATTTGATATATTACTAAGAGTAAATGTATTGAGCGGTGATTCTTCAGATCTTTTGTGTCTCCCTTTTTGTGAAAAATCTTCTAGAAATATTTAATTTCAAAGAACCTTGATTTTCAAATTCGTCTAAGAAACATGCTCTCTCTCTCTCTCTCTCTCTCTCTCTCTCTCTCTCTCTCTCTCTCTCTCTCTCTCTCTCTCTCTCTCATGTTAAAAATTTGGAGGGCAATGATATTTTGAGAGTTCAAGCATAATGAACATCTCAAACCTGAAGCCTCCTTGAGAACTTGGATAGTTCCAATTTTGAAATGAAAGCTACTCGTACCAGATCTTCATCTCAGAGAAGTAGCTGCTTACGAGAGGTACAAACACACACACACACAAACACACGCATACAAACACACACACACATACATACATACATATATATATATATATATATATATATATATATATATATATATATATATATATATATGTATATATATATACATATATATATGTAAATATATATATATATATATATATATATATATATACATATATATATGCATTTATATATATACATATATATATATATATATATATATATATATATATATATATATTGTTTATATATATATATATATATATATATATATATATATATATATATATATATATATTGTTTATATATATATATATATATATATATATATATATGTGTGTGTGTGTGTATGTATGTATGTATGTATGTATGTATGTATATATATGGGCGTGTGTATGTGTGTGTATACATATATATACATATATATCCATTATAACAGAAGATAGGATTAGTAGTTACCTTGGTAGGACTAAATCTATTAAATGAACACCATTTAAGTGATATTTATTTTAAAATATCATTTCAAAATAATCATGATATATGATGTGTTTCTGAAATATTGAGGAATACCAACTTGTTTGTGTTATTATGAGAGAGAGAGAGAGAGAGAGAGAGAGAGAGAGAGAGAGAGAGAGAGAGAGAGAGAGAGAGAGAGAGAGAATCCTTCGCTGTTATCAAGTCGTAGTTATAAAACGTGAAACCCTTCCTGAAGTTTCCTTATGACCTGAGAGGATTCCCCAGCGAACGTCGA
>NC_090735.1:103395826-103400826 GCF_036898095.1 Palaemon carinicauda
GCTTGTTGCATTTGCAGATTATGCTACTCTCTTTACATCAATTCTATCTCCTGAATGCAGATCTGGGGTTGCTGAATTCCTTAATAGAGATCTAGCTAAAATTAGTGCATAATGCAAATTATGGGGCATGAAGTTGAATTCTAACAAAGCTCAAAGCATGATTGTAAGCAGGTCGAGGACGGTGGCTCCTCAACATCCAGATCTCATCATTGATAATGTTTCTTCAACTCTGTATGACTCTTAAAAATTTTAGGTGTGATTCTCGACAGAAAATTTACTTTTGAGAAACACATTAGATCTGTGTCTTCTTCAATTGCCTAAAAATTTGCTTATTAAGAAAAGTCTTTTAGGATTTTCCTTGATTAATCTCTTCTGAGGAAGTGTTTTAATGCTTTAATTTTACCTTATGTTGAGTATTGCTCTCCTGTCTGGTCTTCAGCTGCTGATTCTCATCTTAATTTGTTGGACAGGAACTTACGGTCTATTAAATTTCCTGTTCCTGATCTAGATATTAATCTTTAGCACTGTCGTTCAATTAGTTCATTATGCATGTTGCATAGGATCTTTTATAATTCTGACCATCCATTACATTTAGATCTTCCCGGACAGTTCCACCCTGTTCGTAATACTGGGCATGCAGTTAATTCTAATAGTCAGGCCTTCTCCATCACTAGGTTCAATACTACACAGTAATCTAGAAGTTTTATTCTAGCTGTGGCCAAGTTGTGGAATGATGTTCCTAATAGGGTAGTCGAATCATTGGAACTTCAAAAGTTCGAACTTGCAGCAAATGTTTCCATGTTGAACAGGCTGACATAAGTCTTTTGATAGATTATACAGCATATGAAATATCTATTATAATGTTGTTATTGTTTTCTAAATATTTTATTTTGATTGTTTAATACTACTTCTTATATCGTTTGTTTGTTTACTTGTTTCCTCTCCTCACTGGGCTATTTTTCTCTCTTGGAGCCCTTGGGCTAATAGCACCTTGCTTTTCCAACTAGGTTTGTAGCTTAGATAATAATAATAATAATAATAATAATAATAATAATAATAATAATAATAATAATAATAATAATAATAATAATATTGTGATTAAAATGTTTTTCATAACTTAGAGTACCAATCCAACTTGTACCCACAGTAGCAATTTCAATTGAAAGCTGTGGACTGAAATTGATTATAGCTTATCTCAGAGTCCAAATAGGACAGCACAGATTCTACATCTTAGCATTTTTAGGTGTGTGAGAGTGGAGAGGTAGAAATAATTTTCCTTGATGATGTTATTGATAATTTTGCTTCAGCAGTCTCACAGAGTCTAAATATAATTGGCATCAATTTTTATTTTTTTTCTAGTCTCTTTAGAATGAATGTCTATTTTAAATGTTAAATCTAAACGGTTTCAGAAGCTGACAAATTAGTTTCCATTTGTATTCAGTTTTAATGAAAGTGTTTGGATTGGCAAAGGCTATTAGAAAATAACCTGTCAAATCATAGCTCTAAATAACAAATTTGCAACACTGTAAAGCTTGGGTGCATTTGAAAAATTCTCTCTAAAACTTTTTTCATCAATGCTGATTTACCTAATTTATTTAGTTCCAAATTTCAGGATTTTGCAGTTTTTTTTTTTTTTAGTTTTCATATATCTTACAACTCATCATCATCATCTTCTCATATGCCTATTGCCGCAAAGGGCCTCGGTTAGATTTCACAAGTCGTCTCTATCTTTCACTTTTTAATTATTGCTTCTCCACTCATCATCTGTTACTTCACGTTTCATAGTCCTCAGCCATGGAGGACTTGGTTTACCAACTCTTCTAGTTCCATGCAGAGCCCAGTTGAAAGTTAGGTGAACTAATCTTTCTTAGGAAGTGCGAAGATGATGCCCAAACCATCTCCATCTACTCCTCGCCATGATGATCTAATTAACATATGGCACTCTTGTAATCTCTTTTATAGTTTCATTTCTAAATCATTTCTATTCTCTTGAGGGCTTTGTTCTAAAATCTACAATATCTATTAGAGGTTGTTTCATTGTCATACCACGACTCATGTCCGTACATTAACACCGTTCTTACTAAATTGATATATAGACTGATCTTATTATGCAATTTCAAGTGATTTGGTTTCCAAATTTTCTTGACCTAGCCATTGTCTGATTTGATTTTTTCAATATTTCATTAAACTCAAATTCTAAAGATCCTGTATTAGAGATCAAAGTTTCTAAATATTTAAATAGTTGCACCTTATTAATCCTTTCTCCTTCCAATGATATTTCATCTTCCATTACTTATTCCGTTCGCATCATCTCTGCCTTTCTTCTATTTAACTTACTGTAAGCCCAACATCATGTGATATTTAATGCATTCTGGTAAGTAGGTTTTGCAAGCCCTGTGGTGTTCTGCTAATAAGGACATCGTCATCAGCATACTGTAGGTCAACTAATTCCTGTTACCAATCCAGTCCACTCCTCCACCATCCCCAACTGTTTTATGCATTAAAAAATTCATGAGGAGGATAAACATCATAGGTGACACCACATTCACTTGGAGTACTCCAATTGTTCACTGCAACTCATTTGATAGGACTCTACTAACATTAACTTTGCTCTTGCTATACTCATTAACAGGCTTAATAAAATTTACATTTTCAAGAGGAACTCCATAACATAGGACTCTCCACAAAATTGGCCGGTGCATCCCATCAAAGGCTTTTAAATAGTCTGCAAATGTCATCAAACGTGGAATTCTATATTCTACACATTGCCGTACCACATGTCTTGAAATGAAAATTTGGTCAGTACAAATTCTACTTTTTTGAAATCCTGCTTGTTCATCTCTCAGCTTTTCATCAATATTTCTCTCCAGTCTCTTTAGAATAGATTACTATATATCTTCATGACAACTGATGTAAGTGTGATGCCTCTGTAATTATTGCATTTAGTCAAATCTTTTTTTTTTTTTTGCCATTTTCACTAACACTCTTAGCTCCCACTCATCAGGTGTTGCCTCATCAAGGTACATTCTACAAAATAATCTTGTAAGTATTTTAGAAGTCACTTTATTTTCGGCCAATATCATCTCAGCAGTTATTCCATCGTATCCAGGGACTTTCCATCTCTTTAATCTTTTAATGATAGCTTCAACTTCAAGCACACTGAATTCATTCATGGGCACATCGAGGTCTTCCAAAGCTTCAGCTATATCAATCAAATTATTCTCTTCATACCTCCTATTTATGACCTCACTAAAGTGTTCCACCTAACGTTGCCTTTCATCATCTTTTGTTTTTATAACAGACTCCTCTCTCTTTTTGATGGGTATATTTTTTTTTTTTTTTCTTTTTTTTTTTTTTTTTTTTTTTTTGGGGCAGATTGGTGCTGGTAATATATTTGTATCTCCCTCAATAATTTGAAATCACTAAATTCCATGACTAACTAACAAGTTTGCATTACTGTGAAGCTTGAGTGCATTTAAAGATTTGATCTAAAACTGTTTTTATCAATGCTAAGTTCCTCAAAACATTTGTAGCTCACTCAATAATGATGGTAACAGTAAACTCCATGATTATACCTTCTGGTAATATATAATGTTAACTTGTACTAATAAACTCTATATATCTTCCTGCAATAAATAATGATTACTTGTTCTTAATATTGACAACTAGATCATTGTGGTACAGATCCAGAATCCTTAAGATTTGTTCCATCACAAAGGGCGCAATTTTCTGTGCTTGCCCTGGGCGCCAGTAACCTCAGTTACGCCTCTGAACCTCGGGACAGTATACCCGATACATTGGAAGGAGTAAGTAAGTCTAAGTAACTGAAGAGTAATAGTGTGTTAGTGACTTAGTATTAAATCTATATGTTTTGAAGGTAAAGATCCTTATCTTTAACTTTTACTTTACAACAATACATCACTGCTCCCTCCATTGCCTTTGTCTATGTTAACGTAAATGCCTGTCCAGCATCTCACTGGGGTCCCTGGGATGGAGCCGAAACAGAGCCTAAGAGTGTAGATGACCTTAGATTGACAACGCTAAGGTAAACCAACAATTATCACTTAGTCACGTATGCAGTTTTTAGGTCCCTTGACGGAGAAGACTATTATCAGAGTGAAGGTTCATGAACTACGTCATCAAAGCTATTAACAGGGTGTTTGTGCCTTGAGTGATAGCGCTCCTTTTCCTCCACTAATGATCTTTGCATACATGACGTAAGGAGACTTTCCCGGAACAACAAGTTCCCACTCCACCGTTAAATTAAAAAAAAAAAATCTGCACATGAGTGGTCCTTCGAACCGGATGCTTTACCTTTGACTTGTGAAGCATTAATAACGTAAATCAGCTTGATTAGGCATACAGTACCTCGCTATATTACTTAAATTCACACGCACCAGCCAGTTAGTCGATTGTATAAAGCCCAGACTTTAATTTAGAAGAGAGAATTGTATTCATTATGATCTTATTGTATCAACCAAGAGTTTAAGGAGCTAACTACATAAACAGGTTATTTTTTTTTTTTTATTCTTTGCTTGAAAGTTTTCTACAATTTATCGTAGGAGCTTCGTTTTGTCTGGAATCCGTTCACCCACGTGTTGTGGCGGGTTCCATTCATAACCAGAAAGTTCTAAGCTGCTTGAACTAAGGTTTTTGTGTTATTCAGATGTCCATGTTGACTGCTCAACGAGAGCACCGGTGTACTTGTTCTGTCAACTAATTTTGTCATTTTAACATTTTATTTGTAACATTTTGTACCTGACTTTACCTTCCTTTGTGTCATTTATCTTCCCTAATTTTCTAATTATCGTTCCCCATAGGTCTAGCATGTGGTTTTGTCCTACAGAGCGAATTGACACACTGTAATTTCAAATTTTCTTACAAGTAGCGTGGAAACTTAATTTCACCAAGTCCGTTTCATTCCACGTTTGTTCCGAGATGGCAGATCTTGTTTACAATCCAAACTATAGGGTAGCCTACCTATTTGCTGGTTACCGTAT
>NC_090735.1:103405826-103418326 GCF_036898095.1 Palaemon carinicauda
TGGCATCAGGACCACCGCCCCCCCCCCCCTTTTTTTGGGGGGGGGGTTGTTCCCAAGGGGAAATATATTTTCTTATGTATTTGGTGATGGTGTTAAAGAATTTGTCATTTAGTAGTCTAACTCTTATTAATAAAAAAAAAAGTTTATCTGAACCTTATTTAACCTACCTTAATATATTCCTTTAATACAGTGCAAATAGCACTACAGGTTTCCATAATGATACCACTAAGGCTTTGTGGAGAGATAGCTGTGGTGAACATTACTTCCTGAAATGTTTGTCCAGTACCCAAGAATCTTAGAGTATTAGAAAGCCTTTCACATGCTGAAATAGAATCCCTAAGCTTGGTATCCATTTTTTGTATGAGGGGCGTAGTCATTCCTAGCAAATCCATGAAAGTTTCTTTGTAGATAATTTTCGTAATCTGCAGGGGCAGAGAGGAGCAACTCCTGTAGATTTTCATGCGTGAATTTACTTCTTTTTTTGAACAACTCTTTCATCCACATCTTTTTTTTTCTTACTTACTTTCCTCCTCATCGTCTAAAGCCAGAATAATGCTTATTATACATGCTGCCTCTTTGCTCATCTTCACGCCACAAGCTTTAGAAGTCAACTAATGATTGCACAAACTTGATAGTAGTGTAGGGCTCAAACACTGTTTGCGCAATCTCGAAGATTGTACAATCATGATTGACAGTTTATCTTGGCCTTTAGAGACGAGAGTCAATACAGACGAATCTACAATTCTTCACCCTCTTCGTTTATCGACAGTGACCTGAACTGTAAGTGAATTCATACGTTTATATATATATATATATATATATATATATATATATATATATATATATATATATATATATATATATATATATATATATATATATATATATATATATATATATATATATATATATATATAAAACGTCAGATGTCAATAGAACTAAGTGCATATCATTTTTCTTTTTTCTTGTGATTGTTCGTATATTATTTTTTGTAATTAAGGATGGATTTTGCCATATTTCTCAATTCAAATATTATTCATAAGCAAAGTAAAGACAAAACTTAAGTGGCGCCTAGCCCTAGTACATTTGTTTTGCTACTAGGCCTAAAGGCTATTTATGAGTTTCATCAAACTTAAGCAGTGCTTAAGTTAATTTACTTTGACGTTATTGTTATATGCAGCTAAAGTTCTCAATTCAAATATTATTCATAAACAAAGTAAAGACAAAACCTAAGTGGCGCCTAGCCCTAGTGCATATGCTTTGCTACTAGGCCTAAAGGCTATTCATGAGTTTCATCAAACTTATGCAGTGCTTACGTTACTTTACTTTGACGTTATTGTTATATGCAGCTAAAGTTCTCAATTCAAATATTATTCATAAACAAAGTAAAGACAAAACCTAAGTGGCACCTAGCCCTAGTGCATATGTTTTGCTTCTAGGCCTAAAGGCTATTTATGAGTTTCATCAAAATTAAGCAGTGCTTACGATTTTCATCAAACTTATGCAGTGCTTACGTTAATTTACTTTGACGGTATTGTTATATGCAGCTAAAGGCTACATATTATTTATCCATTTATTTATCTTTACTCTTATAACTTGATATTTTTTTTCAGGATCAGCATGCCAAGGGAAGATGCCAAAAAATATTGGCTTCAAAACTATCGCCCTAACTGGGAAAAAGAGAGTTGGGCAAAGGGATGGCTCTCTGCATCAAGACACTATCCAGGAAAGGGATATTGCTCATATTGTGCTAAAGATCTATTACCAGGAAAATCTGAACTTCTCAAACACTCAAAAACGACGATCCATATACAACGAGCCAAGACATGCCAAGAAAATCGTTCACTAACATCTTTTGTCGTTACCAGCAATTCTTCCATTATCAAGGCAGAACTGAACACTGTAGCTCTTATTGCAAGAAAAAACATCTCTCTCAACTTCTTAGATTCTCTCGTAGCTTCAATTGGCAGCCCGCCGATAACCAGCGGACTGCCGACAGCCCGAGGGGTCGCCAATGGTTCAGAGGGCTGCTGACTATGCGTATATTTTTCACCACTACCCAGTCACATTGAATACTGGCTAGGATGGTGTGACTTCTGTCAGCGACCCGCTGACAGCCGACAAGTCACTGACATGCTGGAGAACTGCTAACCTTATCGGTACTGAAGTACTGTGCCAGTTAACTTACCCCCAAGTACTAGCCTTGACGGTAATATGCCAGTTGTATAGGTGTAAACAATACCCCATATCACAGACAGAAATCTTTGGTACATAACCATACAATAGAATGGTTTTCCAGTACGCTGTGCTTCTGAGCACAATCTCTTGCTGAGACCTACCTGATTTGGGGGATACACTTCACCCCCCCCCCCTTTTTCCTTACGCTGACTCTTCATCAGCCTCTTTGATTCTCATTATTAATTCCCTGGATGTAGGTACTGCTTACGCTACTCTATCCTTATGGGCTAGATTCTTCCATTGGGCTCCTTTTAAAAGGGGATGCCCTAGAATCAATAATTAGGAGGGCCGCAGCAGTTGGCTGGAAGGATTCACACGTATGTGTCTCTCCTATTCTTTTCCAGCGTACTTATCCTAAGCTTTATATTATAGAAAGGAATCTTCTATTACTGTGAAACACTGAGAAGCTGATATAGACAAACGGTCAGGTATGACCTAAAAGGAGGACGGGAAGGTTTCTTAGTTCTCCTTGGGATGTTAAACAGCATCCCACAGTTACAATGACCGTTGTTCCATAAACGGCCAGATATGTACACCTTCTGATCATGCGAAGCAAACAGACGCTTCTGGTAGGAAGGAAGTTCCTCCTGGATCGCTGGACCTTCGATCCTTGGGTCCAAGGGCTAACCAAGATGAGACTAGAATGGAAATGGACATACCTCCACCATCCTTTCCTCAACTCTTCCTACATTCCAAATCCCCTGGAAGGGTATACCTTAGAGCTCTGGAGCATACTAGCGGTAAGGAAAGTAGAGTCCATCGATTTCCAAGGAAGGCTGTTTAGTGTTCACGTGAAGAACTCAAGAAAACTCTGAGTCATTCTGGACTTGGCGCCACTCAACAAGTTTCAATAAAACAGCAAGTTCAGAATGTTAATCCTTCTGAACACAAGTACCTTATTCAGTAAGGGGTGTTGACAGTCTGGCCATACCTGAAAGATGTCTATCGGCAACTTCCAGTCAGTCACCCCCTCCACTCCTACCTAGGATCCAAGTTACAGAAGATAACATATATCCTAGACAAGATTCTCGTCGGACTAGATTCAGTCCTAGGATCTTCACGGAATTAGCAGACACAGTCAAGCAAAACCAAGCCTAGAAAGAGTTCAGGCAACGATGGCCCTGGACGACAGGCTGAGGTGGGCAGCACCCGAAACGACTGTCTATGAGCATCCATGGAGATGATCCGGCCCCGGAACATCGGGGATGCAAAATAACTTCAAGAAGTCTCGATTCCCTCCAGCTCAGGGGCTTCAATATTTTTATAAAATCATTGAAACCTGCGGTCACCCTAACGCTCCTTTCCCTTGGGGATGTAAAAGGAGATCGTAAGGTCTGTCAAGAGACTATTGTAATCAGTCAGGATTCCATGACGCTAACAGGGAGGAGTTTTGAACTCTCTCCAGTTCACGATAATGACAGACCCAGTGCTATGTGCACAGCTGTAAGATGCGTTAAGAGGCTGGAGAAGATACGCATCAAACGCTCAAAGAGATCTAATAGGACCAATGATGGTCATTCCCTCTTCCCTTACCCTACAATGACCAAAGGCCACGGGTCCGTAGTCCATTTTAGCCCTGTAATGGTTGGAGAAACTCTCTCTACATAGATCAGACCTCCTCAGGCTAATCTGGGGCATCGTAGCAATAATGAGGCGTCGAAACTGTCGAGGATAAGGGACATCTCATTTCATTAGGGAATGTTAGCCATCCCTTCCTTAAGGGAATGGAGCCTTTAAGCAGCTCGTTTATAAATGATCCGCAAGGTGACAGCGGATGCTCTTCTCGGGTTCAACCTAATAGAGTTGGAATGGTACACGGACGCAGACCCATTCCCTCCCAGATGGGAACAAGTCCCTGAGCTGCAGATCGTTCTCTTCATCACAAGCGTCATCAAGATACTATCTCGATATATAGCCCCATACGAGGATCCTCTAGTGGAGGTAACAGACATCATGTCTCTAGAATAGAAGTGATGGACTTAGAAATTCCTGTTCAGCCCATCAAATTTCCTCCGGAAGGCTCTCTACATGTTGAGACCCTTCCAGGGAAGAGGGGCTCTGTTGGCTCCCAGGTAGCCCAAGAACACCCCGTTCCCTGTAATGAAGGAACTGAGGCTGAGGCTGGTCCTAGTTATGCACCTAGGATTATCCAGGAGTTTCAGAAGTTTTCTGCCTTCGATTTATCACAGTACACCTGATCCCTTCATCTTATGAATTCCTTGCCCTTAACGATTAGGAAAAAAACTGGGATCTCAAAAGGCAAAATAGAATTCTTTGAAGAATACATGTCTAGTCAACTAGAAAACAATACGAGTCTTCTTGGGAAAAGTAAGCTGCTTTGTAAAGCAATAGGGACCGAAAGCAATCTCATGATCTTCTGCCTGTCCTTCTCTGTCCACCCCTATATTCAAGGTCTGGTGCCCAACAGCACGATGGCCTTTGAGAAAGGAGGCAGTGTATCCTTGGATACTATGAGAAGCCTAGTTCTTCGGCCTTGTCCTCATATAAACCCTTGAGTAAGCACCAAGGGTAGGGCCGACTTTGCGAGAGAGGTCACTTGATTGGATCTTTGGATCCATGGACCAATATCCATGTGCAAGTCAACCCCGACTAGACCTCTTTTATATGCCGTTTAAATGGATCTGACGAATGAAATCTTTAATAAGATTCCAAAAACATGTGCAGGCTTAGGCCTGCAGTGCCACTAAAGCCCATCTCATGGTCTTTGGACAAGGTCCTACATTATGCCTCACCTGTGAACAATGAGGATTGTTCCCTCATGCATCTAACCTAAAAGGTTATTTTTTGGTTCGCTATAGCCTCTGTGGCTAGAGTTAGTGAAATAGTCGCCCTATCTGTGATGAGGGCCACATTAAGTGGGAGAACTGCATCTCTTTCCTGATTCAACCTTTCTCACTAAGGACGACCTACCCACTAAGAGGTGGGGTTCCTGGAGAATCTGCCCTCTGAAGGAAGATGTCTCTCTAGGACTGCTAGAGTGTGTAAGGTCTATCTTCATAGAACTTCAGACTTCAGGAGAAACAGCTCTTTACAGGAGAAAACTTTGGATCAAACTATCCCTATAGCTGAGGGTGAAGCTCACCTACCTTATTCGCAGAGCGGATCCTGACAGCACTCCTGCAGATTAAGATCCGAGAAAAGTTGCTTCATCACTGAACCTTTCAGTGTGTGGACTTCAGCCTCTTCGCACATTTACTGATTGGAGGTTGTCCGGTGTGTCTGTAAAGACACTATGCTAAGCAAGTCTATGGATTGAAGCATTATGTGGTGGCTGCAGGTGCTATTTTGGACCCTGTCGTCTAGCTCTGCGATGAACAGTAAATTGATTGGGACTATCAATTAAAAGGAGAAGGGGTCAGCATTTTTCGTTTGACCTTCCTTTGAATAAGTGTTGCCATGGTAACACCGAATCTGTTCAGAATCTCAGGTGTGAAATTATACGGATACCACTAGTGCCGTGTGTACATAGTACACAGCGTTGTTAGACTATTTCATGTACAGAAATTATAAAGAAAAGTCTTGTTAAAAGAGCTTTTCTTCAGTCTGAGAGTGGCACTCATCAATTTTCCCCTTTCAAAAAAGGGAACATTAATTTCTGTGTATGTCTCTTGTATAATTTCCTTATCATGCTACATTCATTTAGCATGTAGTCATTTATTAGGAATAAATGTCTATTAAAATGCAGTTGCATCCTAATTCACCCAACAATTGCATGTTTAAGATGCCAGAGTTCCTTGACTTACTCATGTAAGTATTTCTCATATCATTGTATGCTTACAAACAATGAATGAGGACACTGATATTGGTTCCACAATATATATACGCCTTGAGACCGTTTGTATTCTCAGTGTATACTTATGTTTGTTCATAAAATATATGCTACCTTGAGGCCCCTTTTCTAACGTCTAAAAATGACTCTTCCCTGCAGGGGGCAGGAAGCACTAACATTGTTATGCTTAGTGATAATGACGGACGGTAACGTCATTTGTTTCAATTGGCCCTTTTGGCTGTAGAAATATTGTCCCAAGGTTAAGGCACTGATGAAAATCCACAGATACATTAATTCTCTGGTGTGCTTCCATCAGGACGTCGTGGCTTGAGCCCAAAAAATGGATTTTGAGCGAAGCGAAAAATCTATTTTTGGGTGAGATGGTCAGGACGTCCTGATGGACCCACCCTTCTTTTCTATGAAAAGATCTTCACGGTTTCCCTCCCTGAACTACTGTATCTGTAGCACCATGCTCAACGCTACAAGGAATGACCGCCAGAGGGAGTTGGCGCTGTTGTGATACAATTGTAGTAGGGGAACCAGGGTAACCTCTATTGCCATGTGGCGTGTCAAGATACGTCCCCTGATTATATACGATACCCTTGAGAGCAATCTTAAGGGTACTCGCGCCAGAAGTTAGAATTCTGTGAAACCTTTGGTTTGATTCTCTGGGAATATCACTGTAGTCATATATACCCTTGGAAACTACTAAAGGACCCTTCCATCAGGACGTCATGGCCATTTCACCCAAAAATAGATTTTTCGCTTCGCTCAAAATCCGTTTTATAAGTTTCATCAAACTTAAGCAGTGCTTACGGTAATTTACTTTGACAGTATTGTTATATGCAGCTAAAGGCTACATATTATTTATCCATTTATTTATCTTTACTCTTATAACTTGATATTTTTTTTTTCAGGATCAGCATGCCAAAGGAAGATGCCAAAAAATATCGGCTTTAAAACTATCGCCCTAACTGGGAAAAAGAGAGTTGGGCAAAGGGATGGCTTTCTGCATCAAGACACTATCCAGGAAAGGGATATTGCTCATATTGTGCTAAAGATCTATTACCAGGAAAATCTGAACTTCTCAAACACTCAAAAACGACGATCCATATACAACAAGCCAAGACATGCCAAGAAAATCGTTCACTAACATCTTTTGTCGTCACCAGCAATTCTTCCATTATCAAGGCAGAACTGAACACTGTAGCTCTTATTGCAAGAAAAAACATCTCTCAACTTTTTAGATTCTCTCGTAGCAACATTACATAATATTGCAGATAACTCCAAGGCCATTAAGGAGATGAGTTGCAACCGTACCAAAGGTACATATCTACTTACTGAGTGCTTGTCTCAATATGCCCACGAGAAGCTTGTTGAAGAATTGAAAACATCAAGAGGATTTTCCATATTGTGTGACAAAGCTACTGACATCACAATGAACAAAGTCTTCTGTATTAATGTCAGTTTCCTGAATGCGAATGAGGAGCCAGTAAAACGATTCTACCATCTTATTGCTGTGAAAGAAGGCGATGCTGCTGGACTCTTTGCATCCCTAGAGGATGCTCTGAAGAAAGATAATCTTCCCTAGGACAAAGTTATTGGCTATGCATCCGATGGAGAAAATCTTATGCAAGGAGCAAACAACTCTCTTTTAACAAGGATGGAATAGGCTGCACCTGATTTGTTTGTTCTTAAATGCTACTGTCATACATTTCATCTTGTTACAGAGCATGCAAGTAAATTTCTGTTAAAGACAGCTGATCAATTAATACATGATATTTACAATTATTTTAAAATGTCTCCCAATAGGCAAAAAAGTTTTGCTGAATTCCAAAAATTTGTGAATGTTGATGCTCACCAGATCCTGAAGCCATGCCAAACACGATGGTTATCTGTGACACGATGTGTTAGTCGAATTCTAGAACAATGGCCTGCCCTTGTTCTCTTCTTCACTGCAGAGGTAAATGACAAAAGCTCAACTCTTCAGGCAGAGAGAATACATAAAGCTTTAAGAACTACCTACGTCAAGGCAACATTAGAGTTCTGTGATCACGTCCTTGGAGACTTGACAGGATTAAATGTCATTTTCCAGTCAAATGAATTTCAGCTCCATCGCCTTGTGACAGAAGTTGAACGTACTGTGAAGATGCTGTGTCATAACTTCAGAAAACCAATTCAGTGCCTATCCAATATTAATGTTGATGATGAATCCCAATGGCTACCAGTTGACAAAGTTTATCCAGGCATGATGGCACTTGGATCCGTCAAGACCATGCTTCCGCATGAGAAGGAGAGTTTTCTGAGCAGGTGTAGGGATTGGTGTAGGGAAGCCTTGAAGAATATAAAGATATTGCCATTTTTATACTTCAAATTGCCTCTTTGCCGCAAAGCACGGCAGAAGTAGAAAGAACTTTCTCAAAACTAAATGCTAATAAAACATAGCTAAGGAGTTCCTTGGCTGTACGCACATTAGAAGCAATAATTAAGACTTCAGAAACATTCCCAGCTCAAGTTGTTGTAACTCCAAGGCTAACACAGCTGTACACTAATGCTAGAAAAAATTATGTGGAAAAATATACTGAAACTGATAGAATTCATGCTGAGGCTGATGACAGTTCTCAAGACTTCCTGTAAAAAATGCAGAGCTTCTGTTATTTACCTCCTGACCAAAGTACTTTTCATTAAATTCATTTCTCACTTTTTATTTTCTATGAGGTTCTTAAATATACTGCCAAATATTATTTTATTGATAAATATACCAAAGAAGGTTATTTTTGTTGTCAGAACAGAGATGTTTTATTTTTTCAAACTATATTCGTGTTATTAAAAAAAATAAACTGAAAAACTACTAGATGTATTTATTTCCAAATAGTAGATGTACTAGTATATAACTGTGTACTTGGAGGATATATATATATATATATATATATATATATATATATATATATATATATATACATATATATATATATATATATATATATATATATATATATATATACATATATACATATATATATGTATATATATATGTATATATATATATATATATATATATATATATATATATATATATATATATATATATACCCTGAGTTGAAAGTGGCCCAAAAATGCAATAAAAAGTAAAAAATATATGCAGGGTGTCAAAAATTATTGTGTAGGGGAAATGGACTCCACTTGTAGGGGAAAAGTAAAATATTGAGTCGCAGCCCTGTCACAACAACAGTGTCAGCCTCGACACGTAATTTTAACTTTTAACTTAAATCTTTTGTCTCATAAGCCCATGTGCTTTCGACAATGTTCTATGCTCTTCGTGAGCAGTTCTTTCCCTAATTTATCAGCCTGTGGGTAAATAATTCATTTCAGTAAAGATTTTGTCACATGTTCGAGTATCCTCTGCTTAGTTGGACTCAGTCAGTTTTAATTTTAAAGTAATTATACGATTTACACTTTTTGTCATTTAGCCATTTTTCTCCCATTATGAGTTATTTTCAATATTTGATTATCACGCTTGTAACTTTTTGAAGATTTATGTTCATATTCCTCGATTTTGCCATGGAACTTTCAAAAATCAGATTTACCCTTTATTTTGCTTTTCTTGATTCCGTCCATTGCACATGGTCAATCCAAGGTGGGTGACTTCACTCTCACCATAAACAACCCTCCACCGCCTAAGGCTGAAATGCTCAGCCCATAGGAGATTAACGCTTGGCTTAAGGAACAGGAGTTAAAATTCAAATTCGTTTGTAAGGATGCAGACTTAGTTCTTCATGCTCTTGCTTCAGTTGATTTCCCAAACATGGGTCCTGAAGCCATGGGACATTTTAAAACCCTCACTGATTATGAAAGAATTGAACTTTGCAATTACAAGAATTTTTGGAGACGTCATTACGACCATCCTATTGTTAAGGTCGTACTTGCTGCCTACTTAAGGAAAATTGAAATTGCTTTTAATAGTCTAATGGCTCATCCTAATTCAATCATTAGACCTAATCAGTTTTGTTCTTCTTCAACGGTGACAACTGTGAGACACCTCTTTGTAAATCCTATTAACGGTCCCTTAGTTGACGCTCCTATTGTCTCTGCAGTCAAGCACAGACCTCATAGTTTTGCATCAATTCCCCAACCTGTTAAATCTTTAAGCTTCAATATCATACTGCCAACACGGCACAAGATTAGTAAATTTGCGTCAGTCTCTCCTGCTCCACCCTCATTTCCAAAACTTAAGTTAGCGTTTGCTTGTCCTCAAACCCCTTTGGTTGTACTGCCTTTGACAGTGAGTCACGGAGGAAATACCATTCGCGGTCTCAACATGGACCACCTAATAGTGACGATGATGCTGCCCAACCTAACCGTGTATGAGAAGGTCAGCAAAGGCCTGTACCGGTAAACTATTCCGTTAAGCCCGTACCATCCCACATACTAGTGCTCTCTTTGCCTGATTTTCCTATCCTTAAGCCCGTAACTTCCTCTCAAACCCGCATTGACGCTAAAACATCCAAGTCAGAATTTGAAACCCGCTCTCAGAACGAGCCACGTAGTCGTAATCTTAATACTTCAGCAGTCACAAAGGACGCCCCACACAAGGTTAACCTTAAAACTTTAGCAGTCAGAAAGGAACCCTTTGCCCTGACAGCAGATTTAGTGAAGGTTACACCTGTAGAACTAGCGCCGGAACTTAGAGCTGGTTTACAATTAACCTTGTTTGAGTGTGAAGTTTTTTCTTTACGCTTCTTTCCTTTTGTATTTTGGTTTCACTCCCAATATTGAAGTTACCCCTTAAACTTTCGCTCCCACACTTACTTCACGTTTTCTTTACTGAAAACATTGAGAGAGCTGCTTTTAAATAATTGAACTCTTGACAATATTGCACACCTTGTTCGTGACGTCACAGTGTAGAAAAGCAAAACAAAAGCCTTACGCCGACGTACGATGGTTCTTTCCTCAAACTACGTGTGTCGAGATGAGTTATTATACCAGTTTTGAATATAACATTAGTACTGTTGACTTATTAGCAGCTTATTTTATTTCTCAGTACCAATTCAGGTCTGTTGATTTTAAGATGTATGACAATCACACCAGCCCTTTGCTAATTGCTCATTTAAATGATTAAGTTTAAGTAAGACAGAATAGGGAGGATTAATATGTATGTGTATTCCCTTAGAGCTGCAAAATTCATCTTCGTATTTTGCTCAAAATCCTACCTCCTCACTACTTACAACGTTGTATTGCCCTCTCCTAAAGTACCGATATGGCACCTCAACAGGTTATTCTACGCACCATGACCCTCACTTATTTGAAGCTGAACTGAGATGAACTCACGTGGCCTAAGGGTCGGCCCCATTCACTCACGAGCCGTATTTGTAACCAGCTGACAAACCTGATCAGGCAATCTGTGCACCTCTGGCTCACCCCCTAACTCGACTCCCACCAAACAGGAAAGGAGTGCTTGGGTCCTGTCGGCCCTGGAGAGAGGGAAGAAGACGATCCTAGGAACTGTGCTAGAGATACCCGATCTGCCAAGAAGCAAGGATTCTAGGGGTGAGCCACTCAAGTGTGCAACAATCCACTTAACGGCAAATTACCAGCAACAATCTGTAACAGCCATTTGAGGACATTAGCTGTCTTTCAAGTAAGGAGTTCCGGTACCACGTGACCACAGTTTTTCCCCATTTATAGATTAGGTTAGATATTACTTTTAACTTTATTTAGTTTAACTGGCTTTTTACATATTTCCGGCTGAGTGCATGGACTTTTGTGTACAAATTTTGCGTATAACTTTTGCTTTGAAGACTACAACAGTCTTGGGTAAAACGACCACGTGTCCAACCCACTTTAATCATTTATTATATTGCTAGAGACCTCGTGTCGCACATTTCTTTTATTACATTTCTTGTTTGTTTGAACCTCTTTACTGATGTTGAGATGTGCGATTTTTCAATGTAAATTTGTATAATAAAGAAAGATTACGTTAATTACAACTTCGTAATTTTACTCCATCATTTATATGATTATGTCTATTATGAATATATAATCTTGAGACAGTATACACGATATATTGGAAAGAGCAATAAGTCTAATTAACTTAAGAATAATATTGTCGTAGTGAGTGACTCAGTATTGAATATATATGTTTTGAAGGTAAAGATCCGTATCTTTAACTTTTACTTTACAACAATACATCACTGCTCCCTCCATTGCCTTTGTTTATGTTAACGTAAATGTCTGTCCAGCATCTTACTGGGGTCTCTGGGATGGAGCCAAAACAGAACCTAAGGATGTAGATGACCTTAGATTGACAAAGCTAAGGTAAACAACAATTAATCACTTAGTCACGTGTGGAGTTTATAGGTCCTTTGACGGAGAAGATTTTATTATCAGAGTGAAGGCTCATGAACAATGTCATCAAAGTTATTAACAGGGTATTTGTGCCTTGAGTGATAGCGCTCCTTTTCCTCCACTACTG
>NC_090735.1:103425826-103430826 GCF_036898095.1 Palaemon carinicauda
TTTTTTGACTCATCGTTCTGGGGCGGGTAGTTTGAGTTATCCGAGTAGAAATGATCCCTCTACTCGTGTAAGTAATAATTTTAATAGAGTAGAACCCTCATCATCTGTTTCTAAAGGTAATACCAGTTCTTTTCCAGGTAATAATAATGTTGGAATCTCTGGAGGGCCTCCTCCTCCACGTAGTTTTGCTAACAGGGATATGCATATGTCCAGTAACAATAACAATAATAGAAATAATAACTAAGGTTCTGGACGAAAAAGAACCTGTTTCTGGTGCAACAAACCAGGTCACTTCCAGAATCAATGCCATGCCCGTAGGAGGTATTTAGAGAGAAATGGACAGAATCCTATTTCATTAATTTCAAACAGGTCTGACTCTAATGATAAGGGTGAAAAACCGTTAGCAGTAGTGTAGACAGTAATGATAATCCCTCCGCTAGTAATAAGAATTCCTGACTGAATTTTGATAAGTATGTCTGGCCAGGTAAAATAATCCTTAAATCGGGCACCATCAATGTAAAGTTTTTGAGAGACACTGGCCCCGCTCGGTCTCTGGTTTTAGGTAAATCTTTGAATGGTTTAAGAGAGTTTTCAGGTAATTATGTTGTTCTGGGAGGGTTCCCGAACACGGTTGTATCTGCTCCATTGGTGGATGTTAGGTTGTCTTTTCCCGGATATGATAGAGTTACAGAGTTGGCCGTTGTTGATAATTTCCCCATCCCTGGTATTGACGGCATTTTGGGAAATGATATGCTTAATAATGAAGGTCTTGAATTATTTCCCATTTTGTCTGTCGAGGCTTATCCTGTTTCTGTAACGACCCGTGCCGCAGCCAGAGCTGCTGTAATAGATAAGGATGATGAATTGTTACTTAGTAGTTTAGAAGTAGGTGTAGAAAGACCCGGGTTTGTAGATAGTACAAGTAATCCTGTTATTGTTAATGCTTTGAAACCTGATTGGGACCGTTCGGCTTTCATTAAGGCACAGAAAGCTGAATTTAATTTTGAGTTAGGTGATATTAGTGATCTGACTAGGCCTCGGTTTGGTTTAATTCATAATATATTTTACCGATTTAGTAGACCAGCAACTGATGATCCACGTAAGACTTCTCGGATCGAACAAATGGTGGTCCCTTCTCAGTTCCGTGAATCAGTATTAAGTCTCGCTCACGATAATTTCCTTTCAGGTCATTTTGGGGTATGGAAAAGTTTCCATAAATTGGCCCAGTATTGTTGGTGGCCTGGGATGAAATTATCAGTAAAACATTATGTGAAAGAGTGTGAGGTTTGTCAGGTAATGGGAAAACCTTATCAAATTATTCCGAAGGCTCCTCTAAATCCTATTCCTGCTATCGGAGAGCTGTTCTCGGAATTGGTAATAGATGTGGTCGGTCCTTTACCGAAGACTAAATCTGGGTATGTTTATATATTGACAATTATGGATAGAGCCTCTAGATTTCCCGAAGCTTCCCCTTTTAGAATAATAACCTCTAAAGTAGTTTTTGAGAAATTAATTGAATTCTTTTCTAGGTACGGTGTACCTCGTGTTATTCAAACCGATTGTGGTACAAATTTCACGAGTAAAATGTTTAGAGGTAAATGTGCTGAACTGGCCATTCGACATATTACAAGCGTTCCGTACCATCCGGAGAGTCAGGGTGTGGTGGAGAGGTTTCACCAAACTTTTAAATCTATTTTAAAGAAAAATTGTTATGAACATGGCAGTGAGTGGGACAAAGAACTTCCACACGCACTTTTTGCAATTAGGAATCATCCCAATGCCTCTACCGGTGTAGCTCCCTTCGAACTAATTTTTGGGCACAAAGTCCGTGGCCCTTTAGACATTTTTTGTGAAGCATTTGGAGCCGATCGAAGTGGGGATATAAAAGTAGGAGAATTTATGGATGATTTGAGGAAATGTATGGTTAGCGCCTGGAAGTTTGCGCGTGATAATTTAGGTTCTGCGCAAAATAAAATGAAAACTAATTATGACAGAAATTCTAAAGCCCGTTCGTTTGAACCGGGGGAAATGGTGT
Source organism: Palaemon carinicauda (assembly GCF_036898095.1). NCBI lineage: Eukaryota > Metazoa > Arthropoda > Malacostraca > Decapoda > Palaemonidae > Palaemon > Palaemon carinicauda. Next base: position 103,427,862 of record NC_090735.1, read on the forward strand.
TGGTTTTGAGTATGGAACCTGACAATTTTCTTGAACCTAGATATAAGGGTCCATGGAAAGTTTTGAGGAAGTTGTCTGAGGTGAACTATGAGATTGAAGCTCCCGGTTCAAGCAGAAAGTGTAGGATTTTCCACATAAACAGGTTGAAAGCCTATCATGGTAAGACCGATGTTCCCTCAAAAGATGTGCCCGAGCCAGTAGCTGTAGCTGTAGAAATGCCTTCTCAGGATTCGGAGGATTTATTGAATCAGGTTTCCTCCGATGCACTGTTTAGTAATGTACAGAATTTAGGAATGGTAGAGGTAGGTTTGAAGCATGTAGATCCTCATCAAAGAAAGGATATGTCTAATTTAATATATTCTTTTTCAGATTTATTCCGAGACTCTCCTGGTAGAACTAGTTTTCTTTGTCATGACGTAGATGTAGGTAGTGCTTCTCCTGTTAAACAAAGTCCTTACCGGTTAAATCCAGTAAATAGGGATTTAGTTGAGAAGGAAATTAGATATATGTTAGAACACGGCCTCATTCAGCCCTCCGTTAGTCCTTGGAGTTCCCCTGTTGTTCTTGTGGGCAAAGCTGATGGGAAGTTCCGCATGTGTGTGGACTATCGTAAGGTTAATGCCCACACCAAAAATGACTCCTTTCCTTTGCCGCGTATTGATGACTGTCTCGATCAGATAGGGTCTGCCAAGTATATTACGAAATTGGATTTATTGAAGGGTTATTGGCAGGTTCCTTTATCTGATCGAGCCCGCGAAATTTCGGCATTCGTTACTCCTTTTGGGTTATATGAATGCAAGGTTATGCCATTTGGGATGAAGAATGCCGCGTGTACTTTCCAGAGGCTTATGAATAGGGTCATTTGTGGTTTAAGGGGAACTGAAATTTATATTGATGACTTGGTTGTATATAGTGATGATTGGAGTACGCATATGGTGAGATTGCATAAGGTATTTGAGGCCCTTAGGTCAGCTGGTTTGGTTATTAATTTAGCCAAATGTGAATTTGGTAAGGCCAAGGTTTGTTATTTGGGTCACGAGGTTGGTTTAGGTCAGGTAGCCCCGAAACAAGCTAACCTTGAGGCTATTATTAATTTAAAAAGGCCAGGTAATATTAGAGAGGTGAGAAGAGTTCTGGCAATGACTGGGTATTATCGCCGCTTTGTGCGAAATTTCTCTGACCTTGCTCAACCTCTTACTAACCTCTTAGAGAAGGGAAAGAAATATTATTGGTCTGATCAGTGTGAGGAAGCTTTTAATAAGCTTAAATCCATTCTAATGTCTAAACCTATTTTGACTTTCCCAGATTTTCAGAAACCTTTTGTTATAGCTGTAGATGCCAGTGATGTGGGTATAGGTGGTGTCCTTTTTCAAAGGGATGATGAAGGCGAGGTACACCCCATATTTTATTTTAGCCAGAAGTTATTGGCGGCTGAAAGAAGGTATTCGACCATTGAAAAAGAAGCTCTGGCTCTGATCCGTACCCTTATGCATTTTAAACCCTATGTGACTAATTTTTCTTTCCCCATAGAGATTTGGACAGATCATAATCCGCTTGTGTTTATTGAGCGTATGAAAGGAGCCAACCAAAGAATTTTGCGTTGGGCTCTCTTACTTCAAGAATTTAAATTGGTAATTATACATTAAGGGGTCTGAGAATAAAATTCCTGACGCTCTCTCTCGAAGCGAATAGGTTTGCCTTTCCTCCCTCATACGCTGCCCTGCTCGTGTCTCTAGTGAGTTAGGATTAAAACTGCTTTTGTTTTATTATAAGTTGAGGTGTATTTATGTAATGTCCTTCCTTGATTTTTGGCGAGTATTGTATGTATTGCCCTAATTTGACATTGATTTGTTAGGTGAAGTTTCGGTGAGGATAGCCACTATACTTGTTGGTGTTGGGTAAACCTTAAGTTATCTATACTATATGTTGTCTCAGCTGTTTAATCCTAGTTTTAATTTTGACTAGTAACCTTTGTATTATTGCTTTTTTTTTTTTTTGTTCCTGTTTTTCTGGTTGTGTATGTTTTGGTAATTTAAGAAAAAAAAATTATTTTTTTTTTTATTTCGGGGAGGAAGGTATTAGAGTAAAGTAAATTTTCTATTAAAGTAAATTTTCTGAGTTATTTACGTCAACATTGTTCTAGTTTTAAGTGGTTTCCACTATAGCTTAAAGTAGTTTTAAAGTGTTGTGTTGTTGATTGTTTCTCGCCTACTCCCCGCTCAATTACCTTGTTTTAAACTATTGTGTTAATGTTTATATTTTGTTTACCCGATTGATGACGAAAGTGTTGATGTCGGAGGTGGGTGCTCGGACAGAAGACAGTTCGGGCTTGAGCACTCCCCCAACAACATACCCTAAGCTGCTTACGAAATTGAAATATTGGATGACGACGTTTAGGCTTGTGATTTGGACTACGCGTTTGTGTTGATCCTCGCCTTGGTTTATAGTGTGCAGGTGCTCTTGTCACCTGCAACTCGAGTAGTTCCTTGCGTCTACGCCAGTTTAGTGTACTTTGGAGAGAGACTCGCAGGTGCTCCTGTCACTTGCTACTTGAGTCTGCTCTGCCGTTCCCTGACGCTAAGGAGTACCCAGGGAGTTGGCTTCATCTCTGGCTTACTGGCCCCGTCGTCTCTTGTCAGCTGCAGCGGTGTTGGGAGCTTGCTAGCTCGTGAGGTGGCCTGTAGGGAGGCCGTTGCCAGGTAAGACCTTGTATCTCTGTTTATTGAGTAGAGATAGATATACCTGGCGGGTTCTACCCTGTCGTACTGTTCCTGCCCTTCTTGCTGGTAGGAGGAGTGGATAACGGCCTTGATTTTTGTCTCCTCCATATTATTATTTTAAAGTGAGGAGATCTAATGTCTTTTGTGTGTAGGCTAAGATAATTATGAATATATATATATATTGGTGAAGGTTTTTGTGTGTGTTTAGACATGTTTCTAGGTAGGATTTATAATTGTTTTCTTGA
>NC_090735.1:103438326-103443326 GCF_036898095.1 Palaemon carinicauda
ATAGTTCTTATTATCTTTTTCTCTTCATTCGTACAATCCGCCAGTAACTGGGAAAAGGACATATCAATAGGAAGGTGATGAAGACATAGGCCAAGATTTGTTGATTTTACGTACATCGAGGTATTAAAGCTATTATTGCTTGTTTCTACAAGGACATCAAGGAAGGGGAGACGTCCTTGGAGGCTGTGCCCGAGGGTGAACCTGAGCGAGCTGCATTCCTCGAAAATGCAATGCAGTTCTTCTATGCACTACATTGACGGTACTTTCATAAAAACAGCCAATCAGGAGTGCATAGAAAAACTGCGCTGAATTTTCGAGGAATGCAGCTCGCTCAGGTTCACCCTCGAGCACAGCCTCCAAGGACGTCTCCCCTTTCTTGATGTCCTTGTAGAAACAAGCAATAATGCCATGCAAGATGACTTGAAGAAGACGAACGTAGTGTACCGATATAAATGCCCTTTCCAGGAATGTCCTGGCACCTACATCAGGATGACGAAGATGCGTCTTTCTAAGAGATTATCTTGCCACGTGCAACAGGGTGCAATAAAAATGCATTGCCTCCAAAAACATAATTTCAAGATAACAAGGGAGCATATAGTGAAAAATGTAACCATCATCGGCCGTGCCCTTGACAGTAGACGTCTCCGGAAAATGGAAGCTCTTTTCATTCAACAACAAAGACCTAACGTCAACACCACGCAAGAAGGGACCTTATTGCCAACATGTATAAGGTCCACCACTAACAAAAGTCCAGGCAATAACAACTATGACAGGACTGATATAGCAGAAGGTCAAAACATGGATTATCTCCTGACAGAACACGCCGGCTAGGCAGAGGCCACTACCTCCTAGGATTAATGGTCTCCACCCTAGGGTGGTTCTTGACCACTAAAGATGGAATGTCGAAGCAGGACTCCTTATATAAGCCATCAAAACAACACCTGCATGCCCAGTTCTCACTCAGCTCCCACTGAGAGAGGACCTTCTGCCTGCTGCTGCTGCTGCTTGCTGCCTGGACTGATGACTGCTGCCTCCCCCCCTGCTGCTGGTGCCTGCCTCTCTCTTCACTTAGCTGATATTCTCGGCTGCCTGGAGAGATCGCCGCCGCCGATCTCGACGCCGATTTTTTGCCGAATTCGCCGTCGATTTCTCGACGTTTTTGCCGTTGCTGTCTGCTGTACTGAAAAGGGCCTTTCCCCTATTTTGGCTGTTATCAGCCCCCTTCTATAAGAGATTGTCTTTGACAAGTTAGGCTTTGCCTTCTTCTACGTAACCTTCCCTTACTAAAAGATTCTCCTGTGGAAAATCTGGTAGCTGTTGTGGTCTTAAAACGCCAGTTGAAACAGGGCCCAAGGGTCAAAACTTCCCACTCTCGCCGTCTGTGGCAAGTGGCACAGGACTGATAGGCTTGGCGCCTATAAGCCAATGTTTTAGACATTAGGAAATAGGAATAGATCCTTGCTAACTGGCGTAAATAAGCCAGAATTTCAAGATAGGTGTTAGGACTTAGCTCCAATAAAAAGTTAGGAGTGTACTGTGTTTTTGTATTACCAAAACCTCCCTACCTGCAGGAGTAGACTGCTGGGCCGTCTTAGTGCTGGAATGCAGTAAGGAGGCTCCCCAGCTGCTATTTTTGCAGGTTAGTATCTAGCTAAACAGAGTTAGGTTCAGTACTGCTCTATCAATAGGATAGTTTAGGATTTCCCCTCATTAATAATAATTCCCTTTCAGATTCTGTGTTTCGTTTTTCTACCTATAACTATAACTTTGTCTGGGGCCTTAGGGCTTAAAGGGTTGGACAACCCCACCAGACACACTGTCTATCTTCGATCAACTCCTCACCTTCCTTCCCACCAAGGACTTGTCCTGGAGACCGGTAAATGAACTGCTAGAAATTGAGTTAGAAGCCATGGCTTCTGGCGAAGTAGAGATGCACTCTGACCTGATCCCTTGTCTGACCGACCCTCAGAACAGAAAAGGGAACCAACTGGATACGGATTCGGATGAACAAGAAGGCCAAACCTGGACTGAAGTTAACAGACGTAAAAAGCAAGCCTGAAAGAACAACCCCAAGATGGACACCAGGCCTGCTGATCAGGATAACAACCCTACAGTTGGAAATATCCAATAAGACCTATTTCTTCAGAGTCCTGGCTGAAAACTCATCGGAGGCATTCAAGGCTATTGCAGCCTTTGAGATAAAACATAAAAACATTCAAATGGTTGCCAACACAAACAGGCAGGGCCAGTGGACCATCTCCACCAGGGATGCAAGAGCCCTGATCACTCTTAGGAGCACCTCCGACATCAAGCTGCAAGAGCTTAAGGAGAAAGAAAAAATTAAAAATGGCAGTTGTGGTAGGCTACCCAACTGATATGATGGCGAGCCATCTGTTGAAACTGCCCAACATTACTGCGGCAGAAAGGATGAAAAATAAGGCTTGCTTCCTTACCTAGGTCATCCTAGTCCCCTTCAAAGGGCCTCGCCCAAAAAAAGTCGACCTGGGCCTCTTTGGAAACTTCTGGGTCAAGAAGTACTACCCTGATCCCCTAAGATGCTACAATTGCCAGAAATTTGGGCATCAAAGGGACCAATGCCAGGCAAAGGTCCCAACCTGCGCGGTCTGCAGCCAAAGAGGAGCTAAGCAAGCCCTCTAGAGCCAGATCCTCGTCCAGAGCTCCAAAGCCTGCAACTCAGGGACCTAAACCAATGCCCAGAACTATTTTCATTAAGACCACGGTCTTAAGGGAAAAACTTACAGATTTAGTCACACTGGCCGTGACTGGAAAAATCAATGTGGAAGCTATTGCAACCAGCATTGAGCAAGTCCTGATGGACTTTGTCTCCAGACCAAAGTCCTCCCAACCCCCCTCTCATGCTATCCAGATCACCTCTCATTCTTCAACCACCACACCTACCATCCCATCACCTCAATCACCTGTACCTTCCACATCCGCTACACCAGATCCCACCCCCATCATCCTACTCATCCCATCCACCACCCCTTCATCCACTCTCACTCCATCCACCTCATCCGCTGAGGTCAAGGCAATTGCCTTTGCCCCAAGGGACCCGAGACAATTCTCTTCAACTTACATCCAGGAGTAAGAGTTCTTAATTGGAACTCAGCCGGAGTAAGATAAAAAATGTCCTCCCTGATTGCAGTATGCAAAACTGAGGATATAGATGTAATCCTGCTACAAAAAACTAATTTAACAGCAGGAAGGAAACTTAAAATAACAGGTTACAACGCCTACATCACACCACAGATAGGCACAGACAGAGGCCTAGCTACTCTAGGTAAAACAAGCATACCAACAACAAGGTTACACAACCCTATTCCTTGTGGTACCAATGTAGAAACACTAGCAGTAACAATAACATTACTGAATCAAAAAATTGCCATATACAGGAAAGTAAACAGGGAGGACACAGGAGAGCTACAGCTGACACAACTCTTTGCTCACGCAGAAAGAACACCAACAATTATTTGTTGGGATTTTAATGCACATCACCATTTTTTATCATCCCTATCAATGACAAACCCCTCAGGGGAACACATAGCCTTCGCCCTGGAGGAATTTGAAGGAGTCGCCCTCCTAAACACAGGGCATCCTACACACTTAAGAGGGGGCAGACTAGATCTGACCTTTGTTACAACAGCAATAAACCAAGTGGCAAGTACAATCAACCCTGATTAGTGATCACTTTGCCACAGTAACAGAATTGGAGATGCATCAACTACCTCCTTTTCCACCACCTCCACCAAGATAGAATCAGGACCTAGCAGACTGGGTCTGCTTTCGACTAGCCATAGAGGAATGGGCAGCAAGCTACATTTCTCCAGATGACATAGATCAGCTAGAAAAAGACCCAGTTGATGCTTTTCACAATGCAGCCAACAGAGCTATGCCCCTAAGGGCAATAGGAGGTAACTATACATACAAGGACTCCTGGTACTACTGCCCAGAAGTAAGAAGGCTGAAAACCAGACTAAACAGAGTCACAAAAATATACAGAAGAAGGTCCACAGTAGAAAACAGAGAGCTACTGCAAACAGTCAAAACAGAAACACATCTAAGAATCCATGAAATAAGAATTGAAAAATGGATGGATTGGTGTTCAAGCCTGTCAGGGTACACTACTCTAACTGAGCTATGGAAATGGCTACACAGAGTAGCCGGAAAAAAAGAGGAAGACACCAGTTGCCATACACCCACACCCACAAGAGGAGGCAGAAAGAATTGCAACAACCTTTGCAAACAGGACACTGTCAGCTAATCTTTCCCCTGAAACCAGAATGCTACAAGAGCAACTGGCGCCAGCCAGTTGGGAAGAGATCAACACAGCCTGCCTACAGCAGGATGACAGAGACACCCCATACACAGTTGAGAAACTACGAGCAGTACAAAAATCAGGGAAGGATACTACACCAGGAGCAGACAAGATCACCTACACAATGATCAAGCACATGGGTCCAGCAGGAAAAACCGCATTCCTGAGGTTGTTAAACAAAACAAACCTTGAGCACACAAGGCGTCAAGCCTGGAGGCAGCAAGACACGCAACCAATCCCAAAGCTAAAGGATCCAGGAAATCCTAGACCAATAGCCTTAGTATCCTGTATGGAAAAAACAGGAGAAAAAATGGTCCTAAACAGGATGAAATACAAAATTGGCCCCCTAAACAAGCAGCTATATGCATATCAGGAGGGAATTGGTACTTCTGAATGCATCACTGATGTATTAAGCTGTATAAATCAAAACAAGGCAACAATAGTCTTCTTAGACTTTGAAAAAGCCTTCGAGCTAGCAAGCCCGGTGGCAATGCTGCACTCAGTGGCCAAAAAAGGAGTCAAAGGTCACCTACTAGCATGGACTAAAAACTATGTGCTAGGAAGGCAAGCTAGAGTTAAATTCCAAGGAGTGATTTCTACCTATCACGAATTGGAAAATGGCACACCGCAAGGAGGGATTCTTAGCCCCCTACTATTCAACATC
>NC_090735.1:103595826-103685826 GCF_036898095.1 Palaemon carinicauda
ATATGTATACATATATCTGTATATATATATATATATATATATATGTATGTATATATATATATATATATATATATATATATATATACAGATATGTGTATACATATATATATATATATATATATATATATATATACATATATATATGTATATATACAAATTCATATATATACATATATATATATATATATATATATATATATATATATTATATGATGGCTTCCTGGTCTGGGCACCAAAAAATATATTTTATGATGGTCCCTTGTCTGGGAACCAAACATATAATATTATATACATTACGGCTGGCAAGCTATACAACCTCTCGAGTTCCAAACTCACCAGTTTGTTTTCACAAAATCTGTTACACTTGAAAATATTAACACCAGAGCTCTAAGACAGTAATACAACTCCCAGACAGCAGTATGCAAAATTGAATATCCAAAGGTCTCTTAAGTACACTCAAAACAAAACTGGGAAATTAACAGGGTGCGAGCGAGTATGAAATCAACACTGATGATTGAAATAATACACTCTTTACAAAAATGAATATATTCTATATAAATTACAATACTGTGAAAGACTTTACATAAAAATATAAATAAATCCCTCGAAATACTAAGTCTGAGCAAAACTTAGATTAAGGCAAAAATGTTACGCTCTAAAAATTTTATAATCACTTGACTCGAAATATTAAATCTGATTAAAACCTTAGACTAAGATAAAAGAAATAATACTTATGAAAAATATACAATCACTCGTTTCGTTTGAAAATAAAATTTACACACTATTTGATTAGTCTTAACACTCATTGAATATAGTTAACCAGATAACGATACATATACCTTTCCCATTACTACAGGGCGAGTTACAAAAACTCACTATGTTTACAAAAACCGGTCACAACAAAACTTTGAGATTTCACTGAACACTTTTGAAAAAATACATCAAGAGGCGTGTGAGAGAGAGAGATGGGGAGATGGCTATGACTTAAGGTTGGAATTCTGTATCTGATCTATGCATCCCTGGGGTCGCTATATATGAAACTTAGCTACTTCCAGAAGATTCCAAGACTGAGATCTGGAAGCTTGGGGTGTTGGCCCAAGGGCACAAGGTTGTCAAAAATGAGCCTCTTGGACACATAGCAACGCACAGCGAGACGACTCTCTATCAGCTAGCTCCTTAGTCCTCGAAAACAAAAATAAAGACAAAAATCTAACACTAGGGTCTTTGAGACCCTTCCAAAGCACATGGCAAAATAAGAATTGCGTATTTTCTCCCAAACAGGATGCAATACCTTATACAAATATAAAAACCATTTACCTAAGCCCTGTTCATATCTCGTATGGTCACATATCACTCTCAAACAGCTTACGTAAGACTTTGTAACAAAAATAGGTGAAATAAAAAGTCATTTCTTAAAAATAATGTAAATCTACATGTACTGACTTGAATGAAGAATACAAATAAATTAACGATGAAAGTCTTATGTAATTAACATACAAAACTTACGTCTACATGAGAGGAACTCATCTTACGGGCTGGCTATTGACCTCTGCAATGCACATATTAAATATATAAATAAATCATGAATAAACTGCTTATCTACTCTACACTAGACCAGCTTTGTAAGAATATATATATATATATATATATATATATATATATATATATATATATATATATATATATATATATATATATATATATATATATATACATATATATATACATATATATATATATATATATATATACTCTACATATATATACATATATATATATATATATATATATATATACATATATATATATATATATATATATATATATATATATATATACTCTACATATATATACATATATATATATATATATATATATATATATATATATATGTGTGTGTGTGTGTGTGTGTGTATATATATGTATATATATACATATATATATATATATATATATATATATATATATATATATATATATATATATGCATATATATATATATATATATATGCATATATATATATATATATATATGCATATATATATGCATATATATATACAGTATATCTATATATATATATATATATATATATATATATATATATGTTGTAATATTATTGCTTTATTTTTCTAAATTATTTAAGTTTTTATAGATGTATAAGGTTTAATATATTGTAGACTTATTGTTTACTTTTTTTTGATAGTTTGTCTTTTCACTGGTGGTTATGTTAGTGTTTATAATGGACTAACGGCTGTTTTATATTTTCAAGTGGTGTGGATTACGTGGCTGCGCTCCTGCGTGAACGGAGTTTTGGAGGGGCTTTTTTTGAGGATGGTTCCTTAGTGTGTTTCTGAGCCTCCAACATTGAAGGGCACGACTTTTGCTACTGGATTATATTTACTCCTCGCCATTGCAGAGCTACAGTGTGAAGCTATTTAGCTTTTTGGATATCCATTCTCTGCAGCAAGGATCCAGTTCATCTTAACATTTTGTTACTGCCCTTGGTTCAGTAAAAGCCAGGGGGACCTCTCTGTCCCAAGGTAATAATATTTATGCCTATTTAAGTATCGCGATCACGACTTGTCAGCTGACGTCATTACTGGAGCTTGTAAAAGCCTTTCAATCAAACCAGCCATCGTCCACTAGATAGGGATATTTAGTTTGTATTTGTTAGGTTGTTCTCACTTTTCGTTGGCCTTCTCCTTTCTGGACCCTCTCTCTATTTAGTATGCATGTGTTGCTGACCTTTCCGTAATTGTATAATTGTTTTCTTTTACAGGGAGTTAAGATTGAGTGTGTATCATTTATTAATGTATTATTGTGGTTCAGGTGTTATTTCTGTCTAAATATTATGTATTAAAATTAAGGAGATTTTTGTGGTATTTTCTTTGTCCCCTTGAGTTGACTTTGCACTCGTATTAATGTTTGGATACTATTCCACCTTTAGTGGACTTAGTACGTTATGGTGGTGAATACTATTTGATAAGTGTAGTGTTTTGTGTGGTGGTCAAAGCCAGCCATCACAATGTACAGTTAGAATCAAAAGACCGCTGACACTCAGGGGAAATTTTTCGTCATGTCTCTAGTGTTCCCATGACAAAACAGACATGGAATTGCTCTTCTTACAACTTCTATGAAATGGGCGGAGCATTCTCCAACCTTAGTGAACCAGACAGTAAAGGGCTGTCTGTGTTAGCAAAAGCATACAAATGTTACAAATCAAGTTGCCATATCTCAATTCTGTATAATCATTTGACGTCTCAACTATCCACTACAAATACAACACACACACACACTCGGTTCTCTCACTGCTCCCACAGAAAGAGGACCTCCTGACTGCTGCTGCTGCCGCTAAGCTGTCTCGCCTCGCTGACTGCCAACCACCTGTTGCTTTTGCCTGGAGATAGCTACTTGCAGCTGTTTGCTGCCTTCTCTGCTTGCAGAGATCGCCGCCGCCACTGTTGACAGTATTCCTGCCTGTAGGGGCTGCCTTGTGCTACCCCTACTGTGTAGGCTGCTGTAGGATGCCTTTCAGTGCCACTGTCAAGGGTCTTGCCCTCAAACACTGGCTTATCTTCAGCCTTTTCTATAAAAAAAAATCAAAGGACTTGTTAGGCTTTATACTCTAAAACTATCCTAACTTTTCTGACTACTAACAGACCCTCCTGTGGAACATCTGGTAGCCCTTGTGGTCTTTAAAACTCCAGTCAAAACAGGAATCAAGGGTCAAAACTTCCCACTCTCGCTGTCTGTGGCAAGTGGCATAGGGCCGCCAGGCTTGGCACCTACAAGCCAAGGATAGGTGATAGGAGTTAAGGGATAGGGCTTTGCTAACCTGGCGCAAATAAGCCAGGATTTAAAATCACACACATAGTTTCAATAAAGATATAGGTTGTACAGTGTTTTATTTACATCCCTAAAGACATCCCTGCCTGCAGGACTGGACTGCTGGGCCGACTTAGTGCTTTGTAAGCAGTAAGGAGGCTCCCCAGCTGCGACTTGTGTAGGCTAGTATCTAGCTACTAATAGGATAGATAGGGTCTCCCTGATTAACCGTTCTTTTACAGACTATTTTTCATCCTTCTATCTTTATCTATAACTTTGTCTGGGGCGTTAGGGCTTAAAGAGTTGGACAACCTAACCAGACGCACTTTCTATCCTCACCCCCTCTCTATGGACTTTGCTAGGAAGAAGGTAAATGAACTGACCATAGAAGAACTGGAGCTTATGGCTTGTGAAGAAATGGAACCACACCCGGACCTGAAACTATGCTATACCAAGGAACAATCCAATAGGATACGAACTCAGGAAGACACTCAGCAGGACAAGGACAACCAGGAATGGACACAGGTTACAAGAAAGAAAAAACAGGCAAAGAAGAACCCTGCCCCTGCCCCTGCTGAAACTGGACCCCAGGCTCGAACCAAGGAAGGAAGAAAGAATCCAACTGTTGAAGAGCAGAACATTGGGAAGACCTACTACTTTAGGGTAGTAGCCAGCAACTCTTCGGAGGCTTTCAAGGCAATAGCAGCCTTCGAACAGAAATAAAGAAACCTGAAAATTGTAGCCAAACACAACCGCCAAGGGCGGGGATGGGGAACCTGCGGCCTTCTGGACCACCAGGTGCGGCCTTCTATGGCCTTTTGATATATATACATAGGCTTTGTCAAAAAAAATTCAGTTAAACATTTCACTGCAAGGCAAAAATAAATGTATAAATTATATGTGGCGAAATATTCAGGCCTTTAGAAAGAAACTGTTGCATTTCAGGTCCCTTTTGGCTCAATTAAAACTTTCAGAAGAACTCTATCCCCAGCTTACGAAAGTAATGAGTGAAACTGGGGATATTTATGGACATTTTAAACAATATGTGTCTGTTTTAGACACATTAATAGAAGAATACAATAAAAGATTCAATGATTTTGAAAAGAATAGCATCACACTGAAACTTGCTTTTCAACCTCACTTAGTTGATGTATCAGAGGCTCCTGAAGAGTTACAAATGGAGCTTATTGAAATGTCTGAGGATAAAACCCTGAAGTCTCTGTTTGACAAGAGAGAAAATCCTGTCGAAATTTGGAAAAACGCGATTGAATATCCGCGTCTACATGAACATGCACGACGGTTGATTTCCCGTTTTTCTTCAACATACTGTTGTGAATCCACATTTTCGTACTTGGCGTAAATCAAGAATTCACAGAGAACTCAGTTGACAGACGAGCATTTGGAGGACCAATTGAGACTAAAACCCACTATGCTAGAGTCTGATATCAAAATGCTTTCTCAAAAGAAGCAAACCTAATGAAGTCATTAATATGTATGAAACTGTACATGCTTGCTAACTTTTTATTGAATATTTGAAAAATTTTACATTCTCGATGCTTATATGATATCATTTTATAATATTCCTTTACTTGTTCCTTGAATACAAAAAAAAACTTTCTTGATTGAAATCATTTGAAATGTCATGCTTTCGATATTATTCATTTACTTATTACTTTGAAAACTTACATAAATGAAATATTGGAAAATTCTATGTTTTCGATATTATTCACTTACATATTACTTGTACAAAAAGTACATACTTAGATAAAGATATTTGAAAATATTATACTTTCATCTTCTATAAACCTATCTTTTTTGTTAGATTACTAATGAATTATTTAAGCAATAAAATAACTTAAAACAATTTCGAAGCGGCCTCTATGAGGGATGATGAATTGTAAGATGGCCTTCATGCACAAAAAGGTTCCCCACCCCTGGCCAAGGGCAATGGACCATCTCCACCAAAGATGCTAGAGCCCTCATCACACTGAGAGGCACCTCCGACATTAATCTGAGGAAACTCAGAGAGGAAGAAAAAATCAAGAAGGCTGTTGTTGTGGGCTACCCCACTGACATGATGGAAAGCCATTTAACACAACTGCACAACATTACAGTGGCAGAGAGAATGACCAACAAGGCTGGCTACGTAACAAAGGACATCCTTATAACTTTCAAGGGGTCTCACCCCAAGAAAGTAGACCTTGGAGTTTTCGGCAGTTTCTGGGTTAAAAAGTACTACCCAGACCCCTTAAGATGCTACAACTGCCAGAAATTTGGCCACTATAAAGACCAGTGCCAGTCCAAATTTCCCACCTGTGCAGCATGCAGTCAGAGGCACTGTCATAAGGGCATGGGTTAATAGTCAAGAATACAGGATATGAGGCGGTGAATTAGACGATTTTAATCGTAAGAGGATTTATTGTCTAAGTTAATTGTCACAATTAAAATGAGCATAAATATTCTTCAAAGCGAGTGAATTAGAACTTTAAATCTTGAGGGTGCATAACAAAAGATTAATAAGTTTCTCGCTGGCTCTTAAATGATTTCAATAGTCAATTACAATGGAATTTACTTTTAACTGGTACAATACCAGGGGAGAGCGGACGGGGAGACATTTAAATTAAAAGAAACTATTGGACATCGTATGTCGTTGCTGGCGTATGAACGTCCGTCATGGCTGTGGTAGGCTTACCATGGCCCGTGGGCCTAGTGAAGGTTGCCCACTCACGAGTAGAACTCGAATTTAACTGCTTTTTCTCGCACAGTATATGCGTTCTTATCTCCCCTACATTGCTTGGGGGGTTTCTGGCTTGCCTCGCCTATGGGTGGCAGGTGACGTAACTGCACCATACTGGTTCTCAATCTACGTCCCCTCTCCCCGGTGTACCTGTTGACATGGAAACGGATTAAGTACACGTGTGTTTGGATCATCAAATACCAAGCAAAAATGAAAGTGGCTCGAACTGCTTCCCAAAAACCCATGGATCAGGGAGACAAGGTGATAGCTCCACAAAATCCGCCCTACTTTCTGCGCATTTACTTTACTGCTTAGCCTTTGTTTAAAACAATATATTTGTCCGTGACAGCACCCTAATCAGGACTGCATTGATAAAAAGGCGGCAGGAATTCTCACCACACCTAAATGCCTTAACTGCAAAAAGGGCCACACTGCCATGGCTTGGGGATGTCCTGAAAGGGCAGCCAGGGTAATTGCTGCCCTTCCCAAGGAGAAGAGAGAGAAGCCTAGAGGAAGGACAGCTCCCAAACCTCTGCCAAGGAAGAGGTACTACTCTCAGGAGGAGCTCAGGACAGGCTCCTGAGCTAGATCCTCCTCTAGAGCCCCAACCTTCACACCTCAGGCCCCAAAACCTCTGCCTTGAACTATCTTCATCAAGACTACAGTTCTTAGATAAAAACTTACTGACCTTGTCACACAGGCTGTGACTGGCAAAATCAGTGCTGACACTATTGCAGCCAGCATTGAAAAAGTTCTCATGGGTTTCCTCTCTAAACCCAAGTGCTACCCCGCCCCCCACCTCTAATACTATCCAGGAGATCACCTCCTATGCCACAACACCCACACCTTCCACTCCATCTCCACTATCACCCGCACCTTCCACATCCGCCACATCAGAACCCATCCCCATCATCCCACTCACCTCATCCACCATCACCTCATCCACCCTCACCTCATCCACCCTCACCTCATCCACCCCATCCACAGAAGTCAAGGCAATTGTTTTCGCCCCAAGGGACCCAAGACAGTACTCTTCAACATACACTCAGGAATAAGGGTCCTTAATTGGAACTCGGCCGGAGTGAGGCCAAAAATGTCCTCCCTAATTGCAGTATGCAAAACGGTGGAGATAGATGTCATCCGGTTGCAAGAAACATTCCTAACAACAAGAAAAAAGCTGAGAATTGCAGGTTACAATGCCTATACCATCTCACAGATAGGCACAGACAAAGGCTTAGCTACATTAGTTAGAACAATAATACCAACAACAAGGTTACACAACCCAATTCCTTGTGGTACCAATGTAGAGACACTGGCAGTAACAGTAACATTACTGAACCAAAAGGTTGACATATACAACATACAGAAAAATAAACATGGAAGACACAACAGAGCTGCAACTGACACAACTCTATGCACATGCAAAAAGAACACCAACACGTATATGTGGAGATTTTAATACACACCATCCTATATCATCATCCCCATCAATGAAAAACCCTTTAGGGGAGCACATAGCCTTTGCCCTGAGGAATTTGAAGGAGTCACCCTTCTAAACACAGGGCAACCTACACACTTAAGAGGAGGCAGACAAGATCTGACTTTTGCTACAACAGGAATAAGACACCTAACTAGATGGCAAGTGCACTCAACCCTGATTAGTGACCACTTTGCCACAGTAACAGAATTGGAGATACAACAGCTACCTCCAATTCCACCACCTCCACTAATATGGAATCAAGACCTTGCAGACTGTGTCTGCTTTCAATTAGCCATAGAGGAATGGGCAGTAAGCTACAATCCTCTAGAGGTCATAGATCAACTAGAGAAAGGCCTAGTTGATGCGTTTCACAACGCAGCCAATAAAGCAATGCCCCTGAAGGCAGCAAGAGAAAACTACACATACAAGGACTCCTGGTACAACTGGCAAGAAGTAAGAAGACTTAAAACACGGCTCAATAGGGTCACAAAAGTTTACAGAAGAAGATCTACACTAGAAAACAGAGAACTACTGCAAACAGTTAAAAATGATGTACAACAAAGAATCCATGAAATAATAATAGAAAAATGGATGGAATGGTGCACAAACTTGTCACAGTACACAACACTCACAGAGTTATGGAAATGGCTACACAGAGTAGCCGAAAAAAAAAGAAGACACCAGTTGCAACACACCCACACCCACAAGAGGAGGGAGAAAGAATTGCAACAGCCTTTGCAAACAGAACACAATCAGGCAATCTCTCCCCTGAAACCAGAATGCTACAAGAGCAACTGGCGCCAGCCAGGTGGGAGGAAATTAACACAGCCTGCAAGCTACAGGATGACACAATTGAGGAGTTGAGAACAGTACACAAATCAGGAAAAGACACTGCGCCAAGGGCAGACAGGATCACCTACACCATGATCGAACACACGGGTCCAGCAGGAGAAACCGCATTCCTAAGGTTAATGAACAGAACACACCTTGAGCACACAAGGCCTCAAGCCTGGAGGCAACAAGACACACAGCTGATCCCCAAGCCAAATGATCCAAGGGATCCCAGACCAATAGATTTAGTATCTTGCATGGAAAAGACAGGAGAAAAAATGGTTCTAAACAGAATGAAATATAAAATTGGCCCCCTACACAAACAGCTATATGCATATCAGGAGGGAATTGGAACTTTTGAATGCATTACTGACGTTCTCAGCTGTATTAATTAAAAGAAGGCAACAATGGCCTTCATAGACTTTGAAAAAGCCTTTGAGCTTGCCAGCCTAGCAGCAATGCTGCAATCAGTGGCCATAAAAGGAGTAAAAGGTCATCTACTAGCATGGACTAAGAACTATGTGCTAGGAAAACAAGCTAGAGTCAAATTCCAAGGAGTGATATCAGCTTTTCACGACTTGGGAAATGGCACACCATAAGGAGAGATTCTCAGCCCACTCCTTTTCAACATCCTCATGGAAAACATAGCCTCTCTCCAACTCCCTGAAGGAGTAGAGATATTTATCTATGCGTATGACATAAGTGTAATAGCTCGAGGACCAGTCAGAATGGTAAGAATGCAGAGAGCACTGAATGACATCAGTCAAAAGTCTAATGAGCTGGGACTGAAAATAAACATAGGTAAAACCAAGGCAATGACAATAAAAGCTCCAAACCCCCTGCATCCACTCACAATAGGAATAGAACCCCTAGAGTGGGTGGACAGTTACACATACCTGGGAGTTGTAATAGACAAGCAACTCACCTTCAAGGAGGAAATCAAGTATCTCAAGGAAAAAGCGGATGCCAGACAGGCAGCCATGAGATACATGACTAAGCTAAATGAAGGAGCAAATGAGCATATTCAAAAGAACGCTAGTAGACTATGCTGCTCCAATCCTAACAAACCTGACAGACACCCAAAAAGCCTCAGTAGAAGTAATTCAAAACAATGCCATGAGGCTCATGCTAGGAGCCCCCATATGGACAAGACTGTGCAACACAATAATGGAAACTGGTCTGCCATCCCCTGAAGACAGTATCGCACAGAGAAATGCATCCACAATTGCAAAGGTTCCTCTCAGACAGAGACTCGATAACAAAAAAGAGAGTACGAGAGAAACTATCAAAGCACCCTGAGGTTCAAACTCCAAGCTCCTATGGCAAAGACCATAGTAACAACATAAAGAGCCTGGGCCTTGCTGAGGATATTATGCAACTAAGCCCAGACTCAGGACAAGGCGCACAACACATCCCACCGTGGAAGAAAGAAGTTGCAACTTTCAGGTACACTAAGCTTCCTAGAGCAAAGGAAGACTGCACAATGGAGGAACTTAGGAATGCAGCCCAGGCAGCAATCCGGATTGCGAAAACAGCAGGGGCGCAGACCTACTACACTGACAGTACTGTAGACCCTGGAACCCAAATAGCTGGGGCTGCAGTATTTTCCAGTAACCTCACGGCCTGCTGGAGGACATCCAACAATGCTTCCACCATGCAGACAGAGCTTGTCGCAGTAAAACAAGCACTACATTACTCCATTGAAAATGAAGAATGACCAGTAGTTATACATACTGACTCAAGATCCTCAATGCAAGCCTTGCAACAGGAAAAGAATAAAGAAAACAAGGCCCTGCTGGCTGATATCAAAACACTATTGTATCAGCACAATGAAAGAGGCAGACATGTAACTCTAAACTGGATTCCCAGTCACATTGGGATACCAGGGAACGCGAAAGGCTGATGAACTAGCCAAAAGCACCAGGCACATAGAAAATGTACAAGTGCACATACAGCCTGCACTGCAACAGATTAAAAATAAAATAAAGCCACATCTCAAAGAAAATCTAATCAGGGAGCTACACAAGTGGATAGGGAATAGCTCTCCCTCTGCCACATGGTACAAATGGGCCACAGAGTCAGAGCCTTCCCCAATAGACAGATACACCCCAAGAGACCAGGCTGTATGTTTGCACAGGCTCAGACTGGGATACAAGGCAAACTGGGAGATCTTGGATGATAACCAAAGACCCTGCAAACACTGTGATGTCATACCGCAACAGGCCCTCCTTCACTACCTACTAGAATGTAGGGAAACAACACCGCTGAGGGGTGACCTACAAATGTACACTAACTCGCCACAAGTCTGGCAGACTGCAGCTACACTGGGAAAAGCAATTTTTGAAAACATAGAGACACAGACAATTGCTCACAAGACTACCTCCACCAATCTCTCATCCAACCATCTCATCCCCTCACCGTAAGGCCCTATTCACATCATCTGTATATTTCCGTACTTACTCTACTACTAAAATCTTTCCGCAGAGACCCTAGGGAGTAAAGGGTTGGACAACCCCACCTGCAACCCTTTTCTACTATTCAAAGGCCTTACACCCCCTTTTCTAACTACCACTATCCGTGACATGATGGCCCTCTCCTACTACCACCATTATCCTTACCGTGTTCACATCTGTCTCTACAACTAAAATACCCTTTAAATTCCCTCTTAACCCTGGATAGGTACGGTCCTCGGACACCCCTTTAAGGGTATACTCGGACGCGAACGACCCCGACGCCAAAAAAAATTCTTGAAAAATCAGTTTTTGCAGTAACCTCCTTTTTTCTTTTGCCAAAAAAAACTTCAATGAATGCTTAAAACAACTGTAAAGATAAATACTACTCATCTGCAGAAAAACTATTTATTATAAATATTTTAAAAAATTAAGTAGAAAAAAAAAAGACCTGACATGAAAATTCATAAAAAAAAAGTTTATACATATATACACAAATCCTTTTAGGAATTGATTCTTGAATGTTTAGGACACATCTTGATGTATTTTGAATGAAGTCAGACCCATGGAGGTGAAGATCTGAAATGAGAAAAAAAGGGTAACTTTTTTTGGCCAAAAAAAATTGTCCAAATTTCATGAATTTTTTTGGGTACCCAAATGAAATAGGAAGTGGCTAATTTTTTTAGGGAATAAACATATGTTATCCTAAAATAGAAATATGTAAAAAAATCTTCATTATTTTGTAAATTACATTTATATCAGGGGCCATATCTAAAGGTAATTTTTTGAGTACTTGGAAATTTCGTAAAAAAATACATATATTTAATATATAATATGATATTTATGCAGGTAAAAATATACCAAAATATCACAAATTCTATAGGGAACAAGAATATATATAGATAGGGCAGCTTACGCTTCGGATATGTCCACAAAATGGCCGCCAACCACACTGACTCAGACTCCCTAATCTGCCACTTGAAATGTAGGAAGGGTATGTCAATTTCAAGGTGTTATTTACTAATCTAATTATTATTGGATATGCATAAAAATTGTATGGTGGGTTGCTGGATAATTGTCGATTATTTTACGTTTATAAAATTAAAATTCTGACCCAAAAAATTTTTTTTGAAGGGAAATAAAATCGAACAAAAAATGTAAAACAATATTTTAGCTAAAAAAATTTGATGATATTCAATCAAAAAAAAAGTAAACAAAATTTTCCGACAAATAAACATCTAGAGGAATCATTACTCTGTGATAGTTCCTTAGTACGTAGTAATTTTGAAAGAATTGGGAAAAAACGAAAAAATGGCAATCATCGGAAAATCGAACACATACCTATATATACGCCATATCTGGCTAAAAAAAAGATAGGCATGGGTAGCCAGATCATCTAAAAACACTTTCCAACACTATAAAAATATAAGTTTTGCGACACTACTTGCCAATTCCTTACGGTAACATGACTAAGCAAAAAAATGCAAAACAAATAAAAAGGGGCACTCGTGGAAAAATGGCCATTCTAATATACGGCATTTCAGAAAAAAAAAATTTCAGCCACGTGCTAGGCAAACCATCAAGGCATATTTTCCGACAAATAAACATATAAATGAAATATTACTCTGTGATAGTTCCTTAGTACGTAGTAATTTTGAAAGAAATGGGAAAAAACGAAAAAATGGCAATCACAGGAAAATCGAACACATACTTATATATACGCCATATCTGGCTAAAAAAAAAATAGGCATGGGTAGCCAGATCATCTAGAAACACTTTCCAACACTATAAAAATATAAGTTTTGCGACACTACTTGCCAATTCCTTACGGTAACATGACTAAGCAAAAAAATGCAAAACAAATAAAAAGGGGCACTCGCGGAAAAATGCCCAACATTCTAATATACGGCATCTCAGATAAAAAAAAAAAGACATGCACGTGTTAGCCCAACCATCAAGGCACACTTTCTAACACATAAACATGAAAAAAAAAATCAATAATATACGGCAATTCCTTACTACGTAGTAAATTTTTACAAATATTGAAAAAAAAACAGAAATTGACAACCGCAGTTAAATACCCAATATACCAATAACTACGTCGTATCTGACAAAAACAAAATCACGCATGGGTAGCCAGATCATCTAGACACACTTTCCAACATTAAAAAAGCAAAAGTTTTACGACACTATTTGGCAATATCTTACGGAAAAATGACTTGGCAAAAAAATGAAAAAGAATTAAAAAGGGACACTCGCGGTAAAATGCCCGACATTCTAATATACGACATCTCAGATAAAAAAAAAGACATGCACGTGTTAGCCCAACCATCAAGGCACACTTTCTAACACATAAACATGAAAAAAAAATGAATAATATACGGCAATTCCTTACTACGTAGTAATTTTTACAAATATTGAAAAAAAAACAGAAATTGGTAACCGCAGTTAAATACCCAATATACCAATAACTACGTCGTATCTGACAAAAACAAAGTCATGCATGGGTAGCCAGATCATCTAGACACACTTTCCAACACTAAACAAGCAAAAGTTTTACGACACTATTTGGCAATATCTTACGGAAAAATGACTTGGCAAAAAAATGAAAAAAAATGAAAAAGGGGCACTCGCGGTAAAATGGTCCTCGTGGTGATGAACGACATTTTAACTAAAAAAAAAAACATGCACATGGTAGCCAAACAATCCACCAAGACTTTCCACAACTGATAACCTATACAAGTTGCACCATTCTACGACAATTTCATAATACGTAATAACTTTGATAATTATGCAAACTACCTCAGAAGGGTAAACTCGGACGCGAACGACCCCGATGCGTCTCAGAAATCGGGGAAGGAGTACAGCTACAGCAATGCACATCTGGACACTACTAGAGCGTGTAGGGGAGACACCTCCTGCAGGTCGATCACCCACAAATTCAGTCACAGGGGTGAGTCAGGTGAGAAAAACCTGTTTTTTTTTGACGCTCGGGGTCGCAAACGACCCACCGTACCTATCCAGGGTTAATTAATCAACCAACCTTCCAAAATTGCAGGTTACCTACGGGTCGACCAAGGGAAAGGCCCGTGCCAACAAGAAGAGTTGGCTTTAATACAAACCGACCGACCGACTGACCGACCGACACACACACACACACATATATATATATATATTATATATATATATATATATATATATATATATATATATATATATAAAATATATACATACATATACCAAAGGCACTTCCCCCAATTTTGGGGGGTAGCCGACATCAACAATGAAACAAAACAAAAAAGGGGACCTCTACTCTCTACTTCTTTCAGCCTAACCAGGGACTCAGCCGAGTTCAGCTGGTACTGCTAGGGTGCCACAGCCCAACCTCCCACATTATCCACCACAGATGAAGCTTCATAATGCTGAATCCCCTACTGCTGCTACCTCCGCGGTCATCTAAGGCACCGGAGGAAGCAGCAGGGCCTACCGGAACTGCGTCACAATCGCTCGCCATTCATTCCTATTTCTAGCACGCTCTCTTGCCTCTCTCACATCTATCCTCCTGTCACCCAGAGCTTTCTTCCCACCATCCATCCACCCAAACCTTGGCCTTCCTCTTGCACTTCTCCCATCAACTCTTGCATTCATCACCTTCTTTAGCAGACAGCCATTTTCCATTCTCTCAACATGGCCAAACCACCTCAACACATTCATATCCACTCTAGCCGCTAACTCATTTCTTACACCCGTTCTCACCCTCACCACTTCGTTCCTAACCCTATCTACTCGAGATACACCACTCATACTCCTTAGACACTTCATCTCAAACACATTCAATTTCTGTCTCTCCATCACTTTCATTCCCCACAACTCTGATCCATACATCACAGTTGGTACAATCACTTTCTCATATAGAACTCTCTTTACATTCATGCCCAACCCTCTATTTTTTACTACTCCCTTAACTGCCCCCAACACTTTGCAACCTTCATTCACTCTCTGACGTACATCTGCTTCTACTCCACCATTTGCTGCAACAACAGACCCCAAGTACTTAAACTGATCCACCTCCTCAAGCAACTCTCCATTCAACATGACATTCAACCTTGCACCACCTTCCCTTCTCGTACATCTCATAACCTTACTCTTACCCACATTAACTCTCAACTTCCTTCTCTCACACACCCTTCCAAATTCTGTCACTAGTCGGTCAAGCTTCTCTTCTGTGTCTGCTACCAGTACTGTATCATCCGCAAACAACAACTGATTTACCTCCCATTCATGATCATTCTCGCCTACCAGTTTTAATCCTTGTCCAAGCACTCGAGCATTCACCTCTCTCACCACTCCATCAACATACAAGTTAAACAACCACGGCGACATCACACATCCCTGTCTCAGCCCTACTCTCACCGTAAACCAATCGCTCACTTCATTTCCTATTCTAACACATATATATATATATATATATATATATATATATATATATATATATATATATATATATATATGTATATATATATATATATATATATATATATATATATATATATATATACCATTATTTTTCAATTGCTACTTTTTCGTAAGGGGGACCAAGTAGACACTTTCCAGGGAAGGTGGAGGAAGAGTTTCTCCTTCACCTCCATGCCCCGGCAAGTCAGTGAAAAGTCATGATTTCTGTTTTAGGGGTTATGGGGACAGGTTAATTGTAGATTCTTGATACAGCCTGTAAGATGTTTTATCATTGCATTAATGTTATTTGGTAATCGTTAATGTTTTAGGAAATTTGGCTAACCTAATTCATTATTAGTTGATTTGTAAAAGATAGCAGCAGTCGAATAGAGTAGCTGCTGTTGTTGGAAGGTTAAGTAACGAAATTTAAGTATTAACTTTCCATAATAGATAATGAATGCTGGATACAATAGATACTGATGACTGCATAGCATCTTGAATCCAATCAGAATTTAATATTTGTATCGAAAATAAGTTATATTTAGGTAAAGGAGGACGCAATCACATTCTGGCAAAAGCTTTCAAAAATTCGTATTATTCGTACTCCATATCCATTTTTGAAATATAAAAGCTGTTAATATTTTAAATATGAATAATATGCATATAAAATACGTATTACCGAAGGAAAATTATCAGAAATTAGAAACATTCTCAAATTACTTGAATTCTACTCTATGAAATAAGACCATATAGTCATGTATCCAGGCGTAGAATAATATGGTATTTGTTTACACTTTACTCAGTGTTGCGAATTTCTTGTGTTAGGTAGTTGATTGTTGGTTACGTATCCAAATTTAAAACAGCAAAATGACGACTCCTCCAGGAGCTTTGTTAAATAAAAGCAAGAAAAACTTTATTGGCATGCCAGCACCTTTGGGTTATGTGGCTGGCGTTGGTCGAGGGTAAGTAACCATGTCTAGGGTACCATAAGGGTAAAGTCACTCACGTTATTTTACTTTACTTTAAGGGATGTTATCCTGGTCAGGACCTACAAGATTTGTTGATCGTGTTCAGATTTCGAGTATCATATGGCGTAATCCGCGTTAATTGTCAATCCATGGTATGATGGCCTTTCATGATATTTTAATTTCAATTCAACTACATGAACCAGATGTTTTGGTAAAGTTATAGTTACGGATGGAACATTTCGAACTGAAAGAAAGAAATATGTTTATTGCAGTAAACATATTTGACCTACATTTCAATGGCAAACATAAGTAGCAGTTCGACTACTTCCTTCCCCACTACACACTCATTACACTTCTTAAAGGAATCTAATGGTTTATGCGGTATTATTTTACTGTATTACAGGGTAATGTAACCTGGGGAAAAAATCTATTTTTTCCTATAGAAAAATTCTGCTCTCTTCGAAAATGATACTCGTCCCGTCGCAAATGAATAATTTCAGAAATATATATATATATCTATATCCAATGATAATGGGGGACCCCCAGTGGGAACTAGGGTTTTGGGTGGGAAAAACATAATGGGGAATCGATATTTAATGGTAAAACAAGCCTTTTCTTCTCTATACATTACCTTCTTGGATGTATAATAAACCGACGAAAAAATACGGCAATATTGAACTGCCATTAGCAATGTTAGTGTAACATGCTAACATTAACAGTGTTTTTTAAGTATAAAACTTACCCACTGGTTATATAATGGCTAAAGTCCCTGACGCCTCAGCAGGAAATTCAACATCTCTTGCGCAGCTTAGCGCAGATATGCCAGGTGTACCCCAGCGCCCTCGCGGTACAACAGGTAGAACTATACTCAACCAATTCAGATTTTCTCTGCCGCCATAGCTGGCTGAACTATTGGAAATTCTCTCTTGTTTTCTTACTCTGTTTGGACGTTATTTGGTGATGTATTAACGTTTTTGAGTTTTGGCTTTCGCATATTTGTTTTATTTGATCCGTGATCACGTATTTATAACTTAAAAGGTAGGGTTAGAAGGTTTTTCATCCTATTTTAAACCTCACGAAAGCATAGGGGCGAAATGTAAACATTTCGACCATTGATGACGTCACAGCCTCTTCCGTAGGCTAAAAGTCTGTCTTGCTTTTTACAAAGAATATAAGTGAATATGCTTTTAGAGTATTAAGTTATGAATTAAATTAAAAGAATTATTTTGAGAAAATTTTATCCTTTTAATAGTTTTCTTTAGATAATCTTCGATCTGTTTGCAAAGATTTACTAGCGTTCAGTTTATTTTTGTTACGCAGTAGTCAGTATCGTTACGATGTTACAATATTTTGTAGCGATTTTATGAATAGTACTTTCGGTATTATTACAGTTTCATCCATTATGGGAAATCTATTATAATAATATATTTCCCGAGTAAAGCAAGTCTTTTGTAGTATTTCTGTAAAATATTATCTGTCGCAAATGCCTAGTTCTTTATATATCGACGATCAAACTCACGCTAATCATGTCTTCCTCCCAGATTTTTCTAAGTCTGTTGTTATTGTTGACTGTGTCTTGTATTTGCTTAAATGAGCCGTGTAACCACTATAATCCGCTGACAAACTAGTCCACTATGAAGTCTTACACGTTTGGCCAATCACAGCGCCTGTCCACTATGACGTCATACATGTTTGGCCAATCACAGCGCGACAATACAACAGCGCGACAATACATTATCTTCCCAGGCATTTCATTTCGTTCTTAGACATGGAGACCATAGAAAGCACGTCATCTCATGTTGCACAAGAAGTTGAAATTCCATTTTCTTGTCCTGACTGTTTCCTAACTTACAATGAATTTGTTGAAAAACTAGTGCATTTGTGCCAGAGACACAATTTAATTTTACAAAATAAAAATTGTCCTGCATGCCAAGGAACCTTCCCAACAGCTTCACGTTTTCCTCAAAGCAGCAGCACATCTTTATGAACCAACAGTTTAAGGTAAGCTTCATTAATTTATAGAGTATATTATAATGGTGATAGTATAACGATGTATACAGCAGTACCATCACTTTGGATTTGGTTTGATGGATGTGTTAGGTAGTGGCTGTAAGGGGGGGGGGGGGGGGGGGGTTTGCAGGGGCTAGGCCTAGGTAGGGGTACAGGGCCCTAGGTTAGGTGGTTGTATTAGGTTCGGTAGTGTCCCGAAAATCACTGAGGCCTTAAGGGGGGGTCGCACGGGGGGCGGAGCCCCCCCCCCGGTAGGCTTAGGTAGGGATACAGGGCCCCTATGCTAGGTTAGGTGGGTTTTCTTAGGTTCAGTAGTGCCCTGAAAATCACTGTGACCTTAAGGGGGGTCGCGGGGGGGGGCGAAGCCCCCCCCCAGTAGGGCTAGATAGGGGTATAGGGGGAGGGGTGGTGGAAGGATAAGTATTCATTTATTGCAAATATCATTTGACGCCCTCCCCCACCCAAAACCCCGGTTCCCACCTGGTGTCCCCCATTATTGTTGGGATGAAGTAGGGTCTTTCTGCATTCTGGGACTTGTTGTTTTAACTCCAATTACATAGTAAATCTCTAAATCGGATGGTTTGCGGTCAAAATAAACGTTAAATTCGTTGGAACTACAATATTTCTGATGCAACAAATATATTTTTATTCCAGTTTCCCCATAATGGATGAAACTGTAAATTTACCGTACTTTCTTCTTACTTCTCAAGTTTTAAATTGTACTTTATAAAAGGAACATTTTATTTTACAATTAATTGGTCCTTTCAGTATTTTTTCCTTAGTCAGAGATTAAAGGAAGTTACAGTTCAGTTTATTTTATACGATGCAGTATTCTTTACAATTGTCGTAGCGCGCGATTCTATGTATCGTTGTTGCTTTGGTGGTTTTCGGAATACTAAAATTGTTCGTAGATGTTCCAATGATGCGAGTGATGATTCATCTTTTATTGGAACCCCTTAATTTAAGGGTTTATTTCAATTTATAAATATTATATCTATTAAGGTAATATTTGATATTTAATATTTTGTTACATTTACTGTATATGGGATTCGGTACTTTTGCATTCCCATTCAAACAATAGTCCAGTGACAGAATTATAAGTCTCTCCCTGCGGAGTTCATTTCATTTGAGAGAGTGCATACTTTGGTTTTCAGGTAATTATGAAACTATCTTTGTGCCAAAGAGTAAAGTGCAAATTTTTTAGTGATAAATTGTGCAGTGAATTTTATTCAGTGGAGAGTGCTTCTATTCGGACCTGTCGTTATCCTAGCCTTAGACCTCTGTCGAGCTCCCGGACCCAGGGGAGAAGTTAAGTCGAACGGCGAAAGGAATCGAGAGGGTAACCAGGCGTTACAGTCTTTTAAGACCCGAACTGAAGTCCTCTCGAGCGTTTTCTGTTGATCACCAGAACGCTCACCCTCGCTATAGATAAAGCGAGGTATTAGTGTTTTCAAAGGCGCTAAGCTGAAAACAAAATTAAATGTGTT
Source organism: Palaemon carinicauda (assembly GCF_036898095.1). NCBI lineage: Eukaryota > Metazoa > Arthropoda > Malacostraca > Decapoda > Palaemonidae > Palaemon > Palaemon carinicauda. The sequence continues at coordinate 103,616,071 of NC_090735.1, forward strand.
ATGCGTGTGTTACGTTTCATGCGGCGCAGACGCAGTGCCGCCACCTCCACCTGATGGGTGTCGTCTCTCGACAGTGGCAAGCGCTATGGATCGACGAAGATATTGCTGAATACGTTTCGCCTAAGGTTGATCCTTGATCTTTGTAGTTAGGCATGAAACAGCATCTATCTTTGTTTATGCAGTCTTTTCAGCCGGCCGTTAACAGTGCGGCTGGGTGTCTCGATTCCGGTCTTTGACACGGTCGCACAGGCGACGTGTCTTTAACGGTGAGGACTCGTTGTCGCACAGGCGGCCTACCAACCACAATGTTCAATGGTGGGGGAAAGTGGATGCTTTACTTCGATTACCTGCTCAACGCAAACCGACTGCTCATAGCACCTAGTATCAGTCTATGCAGACGCGCCGACGTTCGCCAGGCAGCAGAGCCGGCGAAGCGTCATCGGAACGGTGCGGCAACGGAAACGGAACGTCGATGGAATGGAGCGAAGCGCCACGTCAGTGTGGACGCTTCAGTGTCAGTGTGGACGCTTCAGCGTCAGTGTGGACGCTTTCAGTGTCCGTATGGACACTTCAGCATCAGTATGGACGCTTCAGCGCCAGTGTGGACGCTTCGGCGGCAGTATGGACGCTTCGGCGGCAGTGTGGACGCTTCAGCGTCAGTGTGGACGCTTCAGCGCTATTGTGGGCGCTTCAGCATCAGTGTGGACGCTTCAGCGTCGGGGTGTACGCTTCGCTACCTATGACAATAGACTTTGATGTCTACCAGACCATGAACGTCTAGTGTTAAGTTATTGTTGCTCCAGGCGCTATATTAAGAAATACAGTGAACCCTCGCTACTTCGCGGTTCGACCATCACGGATTCACCACTTCGCGGATTTTTTCCATAACCCATATATATACAGTAATATATATATATATATGTATGCATGTATTTATGTATATATGTAGGTATGTATATGTGTATACATATAAATATATATATATATACACACACACACACACACATATATATATATATATATATATATATATATATATATATATATATATATATATATATATATATATATATATATATATATACATATATATATATATATATATATATATATATATATATATATATATATATATATATATATATATATATATATATATATATATATATATATATATATATATCTATATATCTAAAGTAGGAAGATGTGATGTAGTTCTAAGGGAAAAGTATGGGAAATATGTCTGGGTAATAAGCAAAGCTCTACCTCCAGTTTGTTTCTACATTATGATCAGAGATAAATGTAAACAAAACATTGGTTGCCATTTTTTATCGTGCTTTTTAGCATGTTTAGGAAATGCATGATATAAAATCACTTTTAATATTTGTGCCTGTTTTAGTTTAGGGTACTGTAGTACATGCATTAAGTGTTCTGTACATTAAAGGGTAGTTTGTTAACAGTACTACGTACAAGGGAAGGTTTTAAAAGTCTGAATATACATGTTGAATAAATAGGTAAATATGGTGTCACTACTTCGCGGATTTTCACCTATCGCGGCCGCGACTGGAACCTATCTACCGCGATAAACGAGGGTTCACTGTAAATCTTAACTAGAAAGATATATTCTCGGACCAAGGCCTGCTGGGCTAGCTCTTGGTTGTGAGAACTAGAATTAAAACCTCTAAGTATTGAGGTCTGAATTCAGAATCATAAGGAGTGGATTCCTAAGAATCAAGACTTCTCTCCCTAGGATAGAGATTGTAAAAGGAAGGGAATAACTTTCAGAAACTCATGAGAATTTTTCTAAAGAGTTTCCCTCATATTTTTTACCTGCTGCTCCTCGTTCTGACTTCAGAGTTTTCGCTAGTTGAGTTGATGGTATCAGCAGTATAAACAGACTTTGTTCCGTAACTGAAATACAAACCACGCTATTTACATGGGGTAATTACTTCAGCTTAGCTGAATGACGAGCCATAAAGTTTTAACGAGGGTTTCCTACCCCACCGCTAGTTAGCGGGGGGTAGGGGAGGGGTGGTGGAAGGATAAGTATTCATTTATTGCAAATATCATTTGACGCCCTCCCCCACCCAAAACCCCGGTTCCCACCTGGTGTCCCCCATTATTGTTGGGATGAAGTAGGGTCTTTCTGCATTCTGGGACTTGTTGTTTTAACTCCAATTACATAGTAAATCTCTAAATCGGATGGTTTGCGGTCAAAATAAACGTTAAATTCGTTGGAACTACAATATTTCTGATGCAACAAATATATTTTTATTCCAGTTTCCCCATAATGGATGAAACTGTAAATTTACCGTACTTTCTTCTTACTTCTCAAGTTTTAAATTGTACTTTATAAAAGGAACATTTTATTTTACAATTAATTGGTCCTTTCAGTATTTTTTCCTTAGTCAGAAATTAAAGGAAGTTACAGTTCAGTTTATTTTATACGATGCAGTATTCTTTACAATTGTCGTAGCGCGCGATTCTATGTATCGTTGTTGCTTTGGTGGTTTTCGGAATACTAAAATTGTTCGTAGATGTTCCAATGATGCGAGTGATGATTCATCTTTTATTGGAACCCCTTAATTTAAGGGTTTATTTCAATTTATAAATATTATATCTATTAAGGTAATATTTGATATTTAATATTTTGTTACATTTACTGTATATGGGATTCGGTACTTTTGCATTCCCATTCAAACAATAGTCCAGTGACAGAATTATAAGTCTCTCCCTGCGGAGTTCATTTCATTTGAGAGAGTGCATACTTTGGTTTTCAGGTAATTATGAAACTATCTTTGTGCCAAAGAGTAAAGTGCAAATTTTTTAGTGATAAATTGTGCAGTGAATTTTATTCAGTGGAGAGTGCTTCTATTCGGACCTGTCGTTATCCTAGCCTTAGACCTCTGTCGAGCTCCCGGACCCAGGGGAGAAGTTAAGTCGAACGGCGAAAGGAATCGAGAGGGTAACCAGGCGTTACAGTCTTTTAAGACCCGAACTGAAGTCCTCTCGAGCGTTTTCTGTTGATCACCAGAACGCTCACCCTCGCTATAGATAAAGCGAGGTATTAGTGTTTTCAAAGGCGCTAAGCTGAAAACAAAATTAAATGTGTTATGCGTGTGTTACGTTTCATGCGGCGCAGACGCAGTGCCGCCACCTCCACCTGATGGGTGTCGTCTCTCGACAGTGGCAAGCGCTATGGATCGACGAAGATATTGCTGAATACGTTTCGCCTAAGGTTGATCCTTGATCTTTGTAGTTAGGCATGAAACAGCATCTATCTTTGTTTATGCAGTCTTTTCAGCCGGCCGTTAACAGTGCGGCTGGGTGTCTCGATTCCGGTCTTTGACACGGTCGCACAGGCGACGTGTCTTTAACGGTGAGGACTCGTTGTCGCACAGGCGGCCTACCAACCACAATGTTCAATGGTGGGGGAAAGTGGATGCTTTACTTCGATTACCTGCTCAACGCAAACCGACTGCTCATAGCACCTAGTATCAGTCTATGCAGACGCGCCGACGTTCGCCAGGCAGCAGAGCCGGCGAAGCGTCATCGGAACGGTGCGGCAACGGAAACGGAACGTCGATGGAATGGAGCGAAGCGCCACGTCAGTGTGGACGCTTCAGTGTCAGTGTGGACGCTTCAGCGTCAGTGTGGACGCTTTCAGTGTCCGTATGGACACTTCAGCATCAGTATGGACGCTTCAGCGCCAGTGTGGACGCTTCGGCGGCAGTATGGACGCTTCGGCGGCAGTGTGGACGCTTCAGCGTCAGTGTGGACGCTTCAGCGCTAGTGTGGGCGCTTCAGCATCAGTGTGGACGCTTCAGCGTCGGGGTGTACGCTTCGCTACCTATGACAATAGACTTTGATGTCTACCAGACCATGAACGTCTAGTGTTAAGTTATTGTTGCTCCAGGCGCTATATTAAGAAATACAGTGAACCCTCGCTACTTCGCGGTTCGACCATCACGGATTCACCACTTCGCGGATTTTTTCCATAACCCATATATATACAGTAATATATATATATATATGTATGCATGTATTTATGTATATATGTAGGTATGTATATGTGTATACATATAAATATATATATATATACACACACACACACACACATATATATATATATATATATATATATATATATATATATATATATATATATATATATATATATATATATACATACATATATATATATATATATATATATATATATATATATATATATATATATATATATCTATATATCTAAAGTAGGAAGATGTGATGTAGTTCTAAGGGAAAAGTATGGGAAATATGTCTGGGTAATAAGCAAAGCTCTACCTCCAGTTTGTTTCTACATTATGATCAGAGATAAATGTAAACAAAACATTGGTTGCCATTTTTTATCGTGCTTTTTAGCATGTTTAGGAAATGCATGATATAAAATCACTTTTAATATTTGTGCCTGTTTTAGTTTAGGGTACTGTAGTACATGCATTAAGTGTTCTGTACATTAAAGGGTAGTTTGTTAACAGTACTACGTACAAGGGAAGGTTTTAAAAGTCTGAATATACATGTTGAATAAATAGGTAAATATGGTGTCACTACTTCGCGGATTTTCACCTATCGCGGCCGCGACTGGAACCTATCTACCGCGATAAACGAGGGTTCACTGTAAATCTTAACTAGAAAGATATATTCTCGGACCAAGGCCTGCTGGGCTAGCTCTTGGTTGTGAGAACTAGAATTAAAACCTCTAAGTATTGAGGTCTGAATTCAGAATCATAAGGAGTGGATTCCTAAGAATCAAGACTTCTCTCCCTAGGATAGAGATTGTAAAAGGAAGGGAATAACTTTCAGAAACTCATGAGAATTTTTCTAAAGAGTTTCCCTCATATTTTTTACCTGCTGCTCCTCGTTCTGACTTCAGAGTTTTCGCTAGTTGAGTTGATGGTATCAGCAGTATAAACAGACTTTGTTCCGTAACTGAAATACAAACCACGCTATTTACATGGGGTAATTACTTCAGCTTAGCTGAATGACGAGCCATAAAGTTTTAACGAGGGTTTCCTACCCCACCGCTAGTTAGCGGGGGGTAGGGGAGGGGTGGTGGAAGGATAAGTATTCATTTATTGCAAATATCATTTGACGCCCTCCCCCACCCAAAACCCCGGTTCCCACCTGGTGTCCCCCATTATTGTTGGGATGAAGTAGGGTCTTTCTGCATTCTGGGACTTGTTGTTTTAACTCCAATTACATAGTAAATCTCTAAATCGGATGGTTTGCGGTCAAAATAAACGTTAAATTCGTTGGAACTACAATATTTCTGATGCAACAAATATATTTTTATTCCAGTTTCCCCATAATGGATGAAACTGTAAATTTACCGTACTTTCTTCTTACTTCTCAAGTTTTAAATTGTACTTTATAAAAGGAACATTTTATTTTACAATTAATTGGTCCTTTCAGTATTTTTTCCTTAGTCAGAGATTAAAGGAAGTTACAGTTCAGTTTATTTTATACGATGCAGTATTCTTTACAATTGTCGTAGCGCGCGATTCTATGTATCGTTGTTGCTTTGGTGGTTTTCGGAATACTAAAATTGTTCGTAGATGTTCCAATGATGCGAGTGATGATTCATCTTTTATTGGAACCCCTTAATTTAAGGGTTTATTTCAATTTATAAATATTATATCTATTAAGGTAATATTTGATATTTAATATTTTGTTACATTTACTGTATATGGGATTCGGTACTTTTGCATTCCCATTCAAACAATAGTCCAGTGACAGAATTATAAGTCTCTCCCTGCGGAGTTCATTTCATTTGAGAGAGTGCATACTTTGGTTTTCAGGTAATTATGAAACTATCTTTGTGCCAAAGAGTAAAGTGCAAATTTTTTAGTGATAAATTGTGCAGTGAATTTTATTCAGTGGAGAGTGCTTCTATTCGGACCTGTCGTTATCCTAGCCTTAGACCTCTGTCGAGCTCCCGGACCCAGGGGAGAAGTTAAGTCGAACGGCGAAAGGAATCGAGAGGGTAACCAGGCGTTACAGTCTTTTAAGACCCGAACTGAAGTCCTCTCGAGCGTTTTCTGTTGATCACCAGAACGCTCACCCTCGCTATAGATAAAGCGAGGTATTAGTGTTTTCAAAGGCGCTAAGCTGAAAACAAAATTAAATGTGTTATGCGTGTGTTACGTTTCATGCGGCGCAGACGCAGTGCCGCCACCTCCACCTGATGGGTGTCGTCTCTCGACAGTGGCAAGCGCTATGGATCGACGAAGATATTGCTGAATACGTTTCGCCTAAGGTTGATCCTTGATCTTTGTAGTTAGGCATGAAACAGCATCTATCTTTGTTTATGCAGTCTTTTCAGCCGGCCGTTAACAGTGCGGCTGGGTGTCTCGATTCCGGTCTTTGACACGGTCGCACAGGCGACGTGTCTTTAACGGTGAGGACTCGTTGTCGCACAGGCGGCCTACCAACCACAATGTTCAATGGTGGGGGAAAGTGGATGCTTTACTTCGATTACCTGCTCAACGCAAACCGACTGCTCATAGCACCTAGTATCAGTCTATGCAGACGCGCCGACGTTCGCCAGGCAGCAGAGCCGGCGAAGCGTCATCGGAACGGTGCGGCAACGGAAACGGAACGTCGATGGAATGGAGCGAAGCGCCACGTCAGTGTGGACGCTTCAGTGTCAGTGTGGACGCTTCAGCGTCAGTGTGGACGCTTTCAGTGTCCGTATGGACACTTCAGCATCAGTATGGACGCTTCAGCGCCAGTGTGGACGCTTCGGCGGCAGTATGGACGCTTCGGCGGCAGTGTGGACGCTTCAGCGTCAGTGTGGACGCTTCAGCGCTAGTGTGGGCGCTTCAGCATCAGTGTGGACGCTTCAGCGTCGGGGTGGACGCTTCGCTACCTATGACAATAGACTTTGATGTCTACCAGACCATGAACGTCTAGTGTTAAGTTATTGTTGCTCCAGGCGCTATATTAAGAAATACAGTGAACCCTCGCTACTTCGCGGTTCGACCATCACGGATTCACCACTTCGCGGATTTTTTCCATAACCCATATATATACAGTAATATATATATATATATATGTATGCATGTATTTATGTATATATGTAGGTATGTATATGTGTATACATATAAATATATATATATATATACACACACACACACACACACATATATATATATATATATATATATATATATATATATATATATATATATATATATATATATATATATATATATATATATATATATATATATACATATATATATATATATATATATATATATATATATATATATATATATATATATATATATATATATATATATATATATATATATATATATATCTAAAGTAGGAAGATGTGATGTAGTTCTAAGGGAAAAGTATGGGAAATATGTCTGGGTAATAAGCAAAGCTCTACCTCCAGTTTGTTTCTACATTATGATCAGAGATAAATGTAAACAAAACATTGGTTGCCATTTTTTATCGTGCTTTTTAGCATGTTTAGGAAATGCATGATATAAAATCACCTTTAATATTTGTGCCTGTTTTAGTTTAGGGTACTGTAGTACATGCATTAAGTGTTCTGTACATTAAAGGGTAGTTTGTTAACAGTACTACGTACAAGGGAAGGTTTTAAAAGTCTGAATATACATGTTGAATAAATAGGTAAATATGGTGTCACTACTTCGCGGATTTTCACCTATCGCGGCCGCGACTGGAACCTATCTACCGCGATAAACGAGGGTTCACTGTAAATCTTAACTAGAAAGATATATTCTCGGACCAAGGCCTGCTGGGCTAGCTCTTGGTTGTGAGAACTAGAATTAAAACCTCTAAGTATTGAGGTCTGAATTCAGAATCATAAGGAGTGGATTCCTAAGAATCAAGACTTCTCTCCCTAGGATAGAGATTGTAAAAGGAAGGGAATAACTTTCAGAAACTCATGAGAATTTTTCTAAAGAGTTTCCCTCATATTTTTTACCTGCTGCTCCTCGTTCTGACTTCAGAGTTTTCGCTAGTTGAGTTGATGGTATCAGCAGTATAAACAGACTTTGTTCCGTAACTGAAATACAAACCACGCTATTTACATGGGGTAATTACTTCAGCTTAGCTGAATGACGAGCCATAAAGTTTTAACGAGGGTTTCCTACCCCACCGCTAGTTAGCGGGGGGTAGGGAGGGGTAGCTAGCTACCCCTCCCCCCTCACACACACAGGTGATTAGCTCACTTTACTTTTGGCTCGGAGAGACGACAGACCTGTCAGCGCTCTCCTCTCTGTTGACTGCCATAATTTTGTTAGCTTTTTCTTTTCAGTGTGTGTGTGAAGTTGGCCTCTATTACTCGGTATGCGTACGTGCCCTGGACTTCCCGGCCGCCCTTGTGGGACCTTTATGTCGGCCGTGGAAACGGATCCTCACGCCTTATGCCCTCAGTGTAGGGGCCAACGGTGTGATAGGTCTAACTTTTGCATTAAGTGTAGGGAGTGGTCTACCTCCCAGTGGGAGAGGTTTGCCCGGCGACGTAAGAAGAAGGCTAAAAGGGATCTTTCTTCTTCCGAGGCTTCTCGGAAGAGAGAAAATCCCAGGTCTTCTTCTTCCGCCGCCCTTTCCTCCTCCGAAGCTCCCGCTCGGGCGGCCTCTTCCGAGAGGCCGGCGAGTGGTAGCGTAGACCGTAATGTTGTTGATGTCATTAACCGATCCCGTGGTGAGGGAGAGGTTGTTGCCTCCTATAGCGAGGCGGCTGCCCCTTCCCCCTTGGAGTAGGTAGTTGTTTCTAATAATGATCTTTTTCAGCTTTGGGCTTCCTTGGGACTGCAGGGTTCGCCCTCCAAGGAAGTCCTGTTTGACATGATCAAACGGGGTGCGGCCGCCGAACAATCGTCAACTTCAGCGGAGATAGATCCTCTGTCTGTGGTTGACGTTGTTGTGTCGGAAACATCCCATGGGTCTGGCCAAACACCCGCTCCTGTGGCTGCGGTAGCGGAAGGCTCTGTCTCCCCCTCCGAACATACTTCGAGGGAGGAGCTTAGTCCCACGGTCTCTCCTTCCGTTGAGACTCCCTCTCGGGGGAGTTCTCTGGTAGAGACGCCTCTTCGGAGGCCCATTGATGGTCAGCCTGCTGATCCCACGGCCCCTCGTGGGCGTATAAGGCGGAAGGCTCGTCCTCCCCTTCGCCGTAGAGGCCTTCCTTCCCCCTTTAAAGGGGTTAGGAGGCGCCTCTTCGGATGGTCGTCACCACAGTCCTCTGCGGAGGAGACGACTCGCCGCTCTCCTGTCCTGCCTGCTACCAACTTAGACCTCTCCGGGGATCGTTCGCGATCCCCTTCGGAGGATGGTCGTCCTTCGAGACAAGGTGAACTGTCGCCCAGACCTTCTACATCCAAAGCTGCTGACGCACTTTACGCGCCTCCTGAGACTGCCACTGCGCAATCTCCAGGCCCTTTGGGGTCTCAGGGACCTGAGCGCGAAACTGCGCCTCTCGCCCTTAAGCGTAAGGCTCCGCCTGCGCACCCTCCTGCTGTCGTTCCTGATGTTCCTGACATAGCGCCTCAGCGTTCGCGCCGCTGTTCCTGTTTCGCGCCAGAGTTCCCCTGCACGCCCACTCCCGTCGGCGCCCCGTCGCCCTCCAGCAGTTCCTTTAGTAGCGCGCATGCGCCCAACTGCGCAGACGCGCCCTGCTCCTGATATAGCGCCGCCGCGCTCACCTGCGCACACGCGGCCAGTTCCTGATACGGCGCCTACGCGTCCACCGATGCCCCAGCGGCCTCCTGCGCCTTCCAGCGCCTCGGCGCCCCCCAGTTCCTGTTTCATCGCGCGGGGTCCAGGAGGTTCCTGAGTTGGCGCACAGGCGCCCTCAGGTTCCTGCGGACTCGTCGCGCCCCTCGTGGGATAGACGCGACACGATTCCAGCTCCAGCGCTCACGCGCACTCCAACGCGCCCACGTGTCGCTTTGGACCCATCGCGCCCACCTAGGGAGGTTCGCGATACGCGTCCGCGCGCAGTTCCTGCACCAGCGCCCACGCGCTCTCCAACGCGACCACGCGTCGCCCCAGAGGTTGCCAAGTCAGCGCACAGGCGCTCACGGCCGCTCCAATATTGCGCCCTGTTCCTGCTACACGCCCCGTGCCTGTGTTTAAGACAACTACGGTTGCCCAAATAACTGCAGAGCGCCCTCACGCGACTCGCACCGCGCAACCTCCAAAGCAGCGAACCCCGGTGCGACCTGACCCTGATGTGCGCTATGCGCGCCACGATCGCCAGCGCGCCCACAGGCGAGTAGACCGGTTCTTCCAGACCGACACCAATCCTCTTGCGACCCTGCTCCAGCACTAACGCGCCCTCGGCTTGTTCTCCCGGACACGCGCTCAGGCGCCCCCGTTATCTCGCGCCCTTCGGAGCCGCACCAAGTCGCTGCGCGCCCGCGCGTTCGGCCCCCTCCTGTTCCAGCTCCTGATCGCCGCACGCCTACACCATCGTCTACGCGCTCTCGCGACCATGTTTCCGCTCAAGCTGCTGTGCGCCCCCGCGCTCACGCACCCGCTCTGTCGCCAGCGCGCCATCGCTCCTGACCATCCACCTGCGCGCCCACGCGGGTGTGCGCGCGCGCGATTTTCCAGCATCGCGCTATCCATCCACGCGCGACCCTGCTCCGGGCCCAATACACGAGCCCCAGCGCGATCGCCGACAGGCGAACTCTTCCTTGTCGCGCTCCCCTCCCCGCAAGCGCAGACCAGCGCGCTCGCCAGAGGGGGAGCGCTCCCCGGACAGGTCTAGGGATTCTTCTCTTTCAGCCCTGCAGGCGAACCCTCGTTTGTCGACTCCTCCTAGGGATCCCTCGATCCCCTTCCCTCCAGAGGGAGTGTCAGACAGTGCTGCTGTCAGTCAGCAGCCCTGGTTCGACACCCTACTCAGAGCTCTCGTGCGGGCGATTAAGCCAGCCCTCTCTGATTCGGGTCGCGAGCCAGTGGCAGCTTCCTCCCCCCTGAAGAGGAAGAGAGGAGTCTCTCCCGTGGATCCTCCTCCGAGGCCTATGCTGTCCCCGTGCAGATCCTTACGCAAGGCTCCTACTCCCTCTCAGACCTTCTCGCCCTCCCCTGCGGAGGAGGATTACCCCTCCTCAGGAGAGTCGGTCGAGCAGGAATACTCCCCCATCGCACCAATGGAGGAGGTTCCTCCTCTTCCCGAGAGGTCTCCTCGTCCTGAGGTGGAGAAGGACCTGCCTCCTTAGCTTCTCGAGTCCTGTATCCCGCCCAGGAGGGAGCCTAAGGACTCTAAGACGATTCCCAAATCGTCGGCTAGGATCAGGCAGGAACAGTCTAGAGCCGTCGAGGATGTCCACGTGTTCCCCCAGGAAGAGCCCCTGGGGACGGGAGACTTCGCTGCAAGTCCGTCAGGAGGAGAGCACCAGGAGTCAGAGCATGCGTTCTGGCAAGTCCTGACCCTCATGAGGAACCTAAATGGGATCCCAGACCCTGAGGTCCCACCTCGTGAAGGGAAGGACACGGTTCTGGATCGCGTCTATGGTACTCAGAAACCCTCGAGGGCCAGTGCAGCTTTGCCCTGGTCCCAAGGGATGAAGAGTGCCAGGGACAAGATCGAGGGCTAGCTCGCGGAGCTTGCCTCCTCCAGCAGATCGAGTGCTGGGAATAAGCTCCTCCCTCCTCCTCGAGTCCATCAGAGGAGGTACTTTGAGATCCTCGAGGAGTCTTCGCTGAGTCTTCCCTTACATCACTCCGTGGAAGAACTCGCAGGGGGAGTCCCTCTTGAGAGACTCTCCAACCGGCACGTGTCCCTCTCAGCCACTGAGATCCAGAGCCAGGAGAAGGTCATCAAGTGCGCCATGCAGGCTACTTCATGGCTCGACATCTGGCTGGGGTCTCTGGGCATCCTGGTGCGGTCCGAGGACCTCTCCAAGGAAAACACCAGGAAAGCGCTGGAAACCTTTCTTCTCTCAGGCACACGGACCATTGAGTTTCTGTCCCACCAAGTCTCGAGCTTGTGGGCCAACACGATTCTCAAGCGCCGGGACGCTGTGGCCGAGAGGTTCCACCATAAGGTTCCCAGCGTGGAGTCTAGCAGGCTCAGACACTCTTCCGTTCTCGGTAAGAGTCTGTTCGAGCCTAAGGACGTGGAGCTCACTGCCGAGAGGTGGAGGAAATCCAACCAGGATTCCCTCATCCATAGGGCCCTGACATCGAGGCCCTACAAGCCTCCTGCAGCCCAGCAGCCCCGTCCTGCCAAGGACACAAAGAAGACGACCGTAGCAGCGAAGCCCAAGGTGTCTAGGCCCTTTCCTGCCAAGCGCAGGAGGGGCAAGAAGTCCTCCAGGGGAGGCAAAAGCCCTAGAGGTACCGGCCGAGGCCGGAAGCGCTAGGGTTGGCAATCCCCCTGCATGTCCACCAGTGGGGGGATGCCTTCAGAGTTGCGCAACAAGGTGGCAGCAACTCGGGGCGGATGCCTGGACGATCTCCGTGATCTCTCTAGGGTATCGCGTCCCGTTCACAGCATCTCTACCTCCCCTGACAGCGAATCCAGTGTCGTTGAGCTCTTTTGCCATGGGATCGGCAAAGGGGCAGGCCCTCCGGGCCGAAATCCAGACCATGTTTGAGAAGGACGCTCTCCAGGAGGTCGTGGACGGGTCCCCAGGCTTCTACAGTCGACTCTTTCTTGTGAAAAAGGGGTCTGGAGGCTGGAGACCAGTCAACGACCTCTCGACCCTGAACGGGTTTGTCAAGCAGACTCCGTTCAGCATGGAGACGGCAGACACGGTCAGGCTTGCAGTGAGACCACGAGACTTCATGTGCACACTGGACCTGAAGGACGCGTACTTCCAGATCCCAATCCATCCGTCTTCAAGGAAGTACCTGAGATTTTGCCTAGACAACAAGATCTACCAGTTCAAGGTGCTGTGTTTCGGTCTCTCCACAGCACCTCAGGTGTTCACTAGAGTGTTCACCCTGATCTATTCGTGGGCACACAGGATCGGCATCCGTCTCCTTCTCTATCTGGATGACTGGATGATCCTGGCAGACTCGGAGGCGTCCCTTCTTCGCCACCGAGACAGGCTCCTCGAAGTTTGCCAGGATCTGAGGATCGTGGTAAACCTCGAGAAGTCCTCTCTGCAGCCCTCTCAGAGACTGGTATATCTAGGCATGGTCATAGACACCAATCTCCACAAAGCCTTCCCATCAGACGAAAGGATAGCAATGCTGAGGAAGGTTGCGAAACCTTTCCTCAATCGAGAAGAACTCCCAGCCCAATCGTGGCTTCGTCTCCTCGGCCACCTCTCCTCTCTGACCCGTCTCATTCCCAACAGTCGCCTCAGAATGAGATCCCTTCAGTGGCGACTCAAGTCTCGGTGGAGTCAAGGACTCGATTCCCCGGACATCCTGATCCCCATGGGGTCTGCGGAACGAGCGGACTTCGAGTGGTGGGTGGCAGACGAGAACCTACGAAAGGGAGTGGATCTTCTCATCCCTTCCCCGGATTTGATGCTGTTTTCGGACGCATCAAACAAAGGGTGGGGGGCCCATGTTCTGAACTACAGGACCTCAGGCCTGTGGTCAGAATCAGAAAAGTATCTTCACATAAACCTGTTAGAGATGAAGGCCGTTTTCCTGGCTCTTCAGAAGTTCCACCAAGTCCTGGCGGGCCACTCGGTGGTGGTGATGAGCGACAACACCACGGTCGTGGCTTATATCAACAAGCAGGGAGGTACCTTTTCGGAAGAGCTATCCCATCTTGCAGTAGAGATCCTGAGATGGTCCGAAGTCCACTCGATATCACTAGCGGCTCGCTTCATTCCAGGCAAGAGGAATGTGCTCGCCGACAGTCTGAGCAGAGCGACGCAGATAGTGAGTACCGAGTGGTCTTTGATCCTCAGATAGCCAACAAATTCCTGACTTTGTGGGGTTCCCCGACAGTGGACCTGATCGCTACGGCGTTGAACACCAAGCTCCCGCTGTACTGCTCCCAAGGCCCTCTGGCAAGATGCCTTCCAACAACGGTGGGACAACGTCGACGTGTATGTCTTTCCCCCGTTCTGTCTGATGAGGAGGGTCCTCAACAAGACCAGAACATCGGTCAATCTCTCGATGACCTTGATAGCTCCGCTATGGCATTACGCAGAGTGGTTCCCGGACCTTCTGCAGCTCCTCACGGAGATCCCGAGGGAGCTCCCTCCACGTCGCGAGCTACTCAAACAACCACACTCCAACATCTTCCACAAAGCCGTAGCTTCGCTTCGGCTTCAAGCCTGGAGACTATCCAGCATCTCCTCACAGAGAGAGGATTTTCGCAACAGGGTGCGGAAAGGATGTCTGGCCACCTGCGCAGGTCATCCGCAGGAGTCTACCAGGCGAAGTGACGAGTTTTCTGTGGTTGGTGCCGTGGAAGGGGTATCTCTCCCCTCGATGCCACTTTACCAGCAATAGCGGAGTTTCTTGTGTATCTGCGGGAAGAAATGTGACTTTCAGTCTCGGCAGTGAAAGGCTATCGCTCAGCCTTAAGTCTTGCCTTCAGGCTCAAAGGAATGGCCATTTCCTCCTCGCTGGAACTGTCTCTTCTCATACGGAGTTACGAACTTACCTGCCCTCAGTCGGAAGTGAGACCTCCTCCTTGGAACGTGGTCCGAGTTCTCAGGTCTCTTAAGAGGCCTCCCTACGAACCATTACGCCAGGCTTCTGATCGCCACCTTACTTGAAAGACGGTGTTCCTGCTAGCTTTGGTCTCGGCCAAGCGAGTCAGCGAACTTCATGGTCTCTCCTATGACGTCGCCCATTCAAGGGGATGGGGGGAGGTAACGTTCAGCTTCGTCCCTGAGTTTGTTGCTAAGACTCAGAACCCGGGAGTGCCGGACCCACAGTTCGACTCCTTCCAGGTTTCGAGTCTTCGTTCTGTAACAGATGACCCAGACCATCTCCTACTGTGCCCAGTCAGGAGTCTGAGGTTGTATCTTAAAAGAACAGCTGCAGTCCACCCCCAGGTGCGAGCTTTGTTCGTGAGCACCGGGGAAACGAAGAGGAGGGTCACCAGGAATACCATTTCGGCCTGGATTCGCAAGGTAATCCATCTGGCCTTGAGTTCTGACCCTCCCCCGTCACGGCGCCCTAGGGCGCATGATGTCAAGGGCGTGGCTACGTCCCTGGCCTTCAAGAAGAACTTTTCAGTGACGCAGGTCCTGCAAGCTGGGGTGTGGAAGCGTCAGATCACCTTCACGGCCCACTACCTGCAAGATGTGACACACAGGAGGCTCGATACGTTCTCTATCGGCCCTGTGGTGGCTGCACAACAGCTGGTCTAACCTCAGGCTCCTAATTGGACAAGTAGCAGAAGGTTGAGGGCATCGTTACCCCGGTTTTAGTCTGTGTGAATGAAAAGATCTGTCTGGCCCTTTCCTTTTCTTCATCCTCTCCTCCCTTGGAGAAAAACCGCATCCTGGGTCCTTTGCACAGCTGACCTCGAACCTCTGCAGGTAAGCCATGGTTCCTTGTGTTCCTAGTATTAAGTTGTAATACTGTCATGTCCCCATACCCTGACGAGGTGGTATTGGGTAAGTCTTAGCCTAGATTTCCATCTAAAGAACTCCAGGTCAACTTCCTAGGACGTGTCACTGCTCACCTTCACACACAACTTACGTAGGCTGCAGCAGTCTCACAGCTGCCTGCGAGGCGCAGGGGCCCCGACCCTTGAGTTTCTCTATGAACTCGGGTTCGGGGCCCCCGGGCAAGCCAAAGCCAGTATGGCAGGGGACTTACCTCCCTTCCTAAGGGTTAAGTCACCCCATGTAAATAGCGTGGTTTGTATTTCAGTTACGGAACAAATGACAAATTCGTAGATAATTTGTATATTTCCTAACTATACAAACCTTAGCTATTTACAGTTATGTGCCCGCCAGCCCTGTCCCCCAAGATAAGTCCTACCTCTAAGTAAAGTGAGCTAATCACCGGTGTGTGTGAGGGGTGAGGGGTAGCTGGCTACCCCTCCCTACCCCCCGCTAACTAGCGGTGGGGTAGGAAACCCTCGTTAAAACTTTATGGCTCGTCATTCAGCTAAGCCGAAGTAATTACCCCATGTAAATAGCTAAGGTTTATATGGTTAGGAAAAATACAAATTATCTACGAATTTGTCATATTTTCACAGTTAACTATCTAGTTTTTTCGTTTGCCTAATGTGCCAACGAAGCAGAGCTGTCCTGTTTGGGCCTGGGGAGTCTGCTGTTGCCGCCTCCTCTACGTCTTCGTCATGGGCGTGTTCCCTTCTCCTAAAAGTTCTCCTGTGACAACTGTCAGCTCCTTAGTTCATTTAGAACATTCAGGAGGTTCGCCTCCATGGGTGGGTAACTTCCCTTCCGAGAGAGGTTCCCTTCCCAGGTATGAGATTTTCCCCTTCCGGGGGGGCAACTTCTCTTACCTTAATAATTCCTGGTTGGTTTTTTCCTGGTCCTCGGGCAGTTATGCTCTTGGTGCTGAGCGACCGCTTTTGTAACCATGCTCTAGGGGCTGAGCGGTTGCAAGGCCAGACCATGGAATTCGTGCGATTATGCTCTTGGTGCTGAGCAGTCGCACTTGCAGCTACGCTCAAGGGGCTGGGCAGCTGCAGGAGCTCCTCTTCGGAGGGTTTCTCTTTATGGTCAGCTTGCTGATCCAACGGCCTTAATGGGCGTCTTCATCAGTTCTTCTGGTCTCTTCTACGAAGTGTTCTCCTCTCTCGTTTGCGAGAAGGACACTCATAGAGACTCCTCTTCGGAGGACTCCCCTGCTGATGTTGCTGAAGGCTCAGTTCCCCCCTCCGAACATCCTTCGAGGGGGCAGCTGAGTCCAACGGTCTCTCCTTCGAGTGTCTCTCCCCCTCGGGGGAGTTCACTAACAGAGACTCCTCTTAGGAGGACTGATGATGGTGCTCCTGTCCGTGGTCGTCTTCATCTTCAGCCGCAGAGGATCCTCCTCGATGAGAACAGACCGTTACAGCTGCTTCGCTAGACCTTTCGGCAGATCGTTCGCGATTTCCGACACCTGCCAGACTTTCTTGTCTTCCATCTCCGTTCCTGGACGCAGATGCGCAGTGGGCGCCACTCCACCCCGTTTTCCGACGGGCACCGGTCCCTTCGGGGCAAAGGGCTTATCTCACAATGTGAGTAAGTCCCTTAGTGCCAGGTTTTTACCTGTGCAATTTCGTTCTCCTGCGCGCTCGCGCGCAGTAATTCGCAAATACTCTCCTGCTGTGGACCAGTCTTCTGCTGAATCAACACTCCAGCGATCTCCTGTAGCTGAGTCTTGCCGTAGATCTCCTGATCGCCAACGCTTCTGGGACCTTCTGTGCGGCTACGCGCCTTGTGCAACAACGGTTTCCTGAACGCCCAGGATCGCCTGCTCGCCTGCGCACATCTGATCGCCATTTTTTGATGTGCGCAATGGGCGCCAACGTTCGCCCTCGCGCCCACGATCTCCGGATCTGGGCGCAAGCAGGGAGATTATTTCTTCGCTGAACTCCACGTTCACCTGCTCGCCAGCGCACATCTTCGCCCCCTTTCCTGATGTGCGCAATACGCGCTAACGTTCCCCCACGTGCCCACGATCTTCAGATCTGGGTGCAGGCAAGGAGTTTATTCCTTCGCCTCCTCGCCGACGATCTCTCTGGTTCTGCACCCTCGCTGATATCTTCTGGCTGCGCATATCTTCTGGCCACGCAACTACGCGCCTACGATCTCCCGGTTCCTGCCTCGTCGCGCGCAGTTCAAGAAGTTCTTACGCTAGCGCACAGGCGCTCACAGGTTCTTTTGGACTCGCATCGCCCTTCTGGAGTTTCGTGCCAAGCGCGCCTGCGCACGGTTCCAGTTCCAGCGCGCCAATGCGCCAGCACGCTTCCAGTTCACACCGCTCCGTCCAGGAGACACCTAAGCTAGCTCACGGGCGCTCACAGGCACCCCTGGGCTCTCCTTGCGCGCCAGCGATCTCCTAAGCGCCCACGCGATTCTTCGCCTGCGCGCAAGCGTTTTCAACGCGCCAACGCTTCAATCGTCGTAGGTTTCCTACGCGCCCACGTGTTAACTCTCCTGTACGCGATCGGTCGCTACGCGCTACCGCTCGCCAACGCGCCATCGCTCGCCAACGCGGCTTCGCCCGCCTACGAGCCATCGCTCGCTTACGCGCCATCGTCTCCCGGCCGCCTGCACTCGCCCTTACGACCGCGCGCCCACGAGCATGCGCGCCTGCGCACATGCGCACCCATGTTCGCGGAGGTAGGCGGCATGCCTACCGCCACCTCTCCTCCAGTGAACTATAAGACTCTTTCCCTTCCCCCTTCTGTCCTTTATTGTCGGCATAGCTGACACAGCATTCTTTCGCCGGTATTCTGACAGTCATTCCGGCTTGCCAGGTTGTCTGCGTTGCCGCCTCAGCAACATTCCTCCTTATGTCCTTCCTTCACCGGAAGTGAATGTCACAGGGGGAAGATTGAGCCGGCCCTGACGGCTGCCGGTGGGAAACCAAACATATTTTTGAGAAGTCTTCAGCCCTCTCTTGGTCTGCCATACACAATTATTGCCGTCGGCAGTACAGCTGGCGGCAGGCCTTTTGTGGATGGATGGAAGCTAGAATCGGAAAGATTCTTACCCCTTCCATTAGAACTCTCATTCTGGCAAGGAGACAGTTGGCGGCCTGATAGTCCTCCTACACTTCCAATTGTTGTGCTAAACCATAATAATAGGAAACTCTCCTTCCCTAATGCTTTCTCTCTCTCTATCAGTTAGTGCCGCCAGCTACTAACCTAACCGCGTAATACACCGGCTGAACTACAGTATACAAAAAATACAGTAGTACAATTATTTTCTAACATACTCTGTGTTTCCTCTCACAGTCTATTGTTGGGACCACAATATAATGATAAGGTTGAGTAATCCCTCAACACTCAGATGAATCCTTTGATCATCGGAACCCTAATAAATCACCGATCAGTATTAATATACTACAGGTGGATAAGTTAGTATAAACACTTACTAACCCTAACTCTAGGTACTAGAGTTTCTTCCACCCTGTATTCTCCCTAACAGGGAATCTAAAAATATTATTACTGACGGAGGTCTCAGCAATTGCCTGGGAGAGGAAACACAGATATGGGTCTTTCCTATTTCCTTTCCAGTTTACTACCCTAAGCTACCATTTACAATGGTGATTACTATTTCTAATAAAATGTATGCATTTATATCAATGATATAAAATCCACATACTCATTGAAACCATTTCCTTTACAGGAGGAGCCAATGGTGAAGTGCGCAGCTATGTTCTGCAACCACAAGAGTAGGAACTTTTGTGGGCATACGATGTGCAGGACTCATACCCCCTGCTGTATCGTGTCCGGATCCTTGAAGTATTGGGACCCGAAGGTTTGCTCTACCTGCTCAACCCTGCTGACCAATGGCTTCGGAGAAGCCATCCCAGTCACTGTGGAGACTAGGGACACAGCAAGGGAAACCCTTCGTAAGTGGGTAAGAGGGTTCCAAAAGAACTCTACGGGACCTTATCTACCTAATGAATCTCTAAGGTGCCTTCTGTTCCCTAAGGCACTAGCAAACGCAGTAGTGCCTCAGGAACAGGTCCAGCCTCCTCTCATACAGCTGAAGATCGACGCGGACATCCATAAGGCACTAGAAGGCATGGACATCCACCAAGAACGGATGTCAGAAGTGTCCACCGACACACAACAGGACCTACTGCAAGAAGGCCCTGAAGAAGACGTGGATCTACCACGCACGGAGGAAGAAGGATCCGTTTCGACGGTAACCGAGGACCCTCAGTTCACCGTGACGGCATACCAACCTATGCCGTTAACCTCTTCAACCCCTGCTCCTCAACCAACTACACAGGTCGACAAGAGCGAAGCAATCCTCACGTCGATCCAGCAGATGTTGGAATCGATCTGGAAGGAACAGGAAGCAATGAAGCAATCCATCCAACAGAATAAGAGACAGATTCAGGAAAGGGATCACCCTGGTACTTCCAGGGGCTCTATTAAGCCCCTTAGAATATCAGATCTCCCTCACTGCTCCGAAACCAACCCCTGGAGGTATGCGGAGCACATGCCCATGATGAATGGGAAGCTATTTGTCTCAGAGAAGTTGGGAGCCAAACTGTTTGAAGATCTTGAGTTCTGGCCCAGCTTTTCAGCCTATCCAGACTGTTACGTGAGACTGCGGGATGAACTTGCGTCCCGTGAAATGGTACCGAAGGAAGTCATTGTCTTTGAACATGACAAGGCACAAGCCATCCTTGTAAAGTCCTTGAAAGGAGCCGGATACACCAAGTCCAAAGTCTCAGCACTGAGCAAGAGGCATCCCACCTTTGTTACTCCTTCCTCCATCTCTTTCCCATTTTCGGAGAAAGCTCTAGAATTTGTCATTAAGGCAATTGAAGAGGGCAAACACTGCCCATCTCTAGAGGAATGCAAACCATTCTCTCTAGCAGTGCCTACCTGCGAGGAGAAGTGGAAAAACGTCCATCTAACCTTCTCCATCTCGAAATTGGATCCAGAGATAGCAGGCCAGCAGTTCAATGAGAACCTCCCAAAGTGGCCAGACCATCTTCTGAGGAGAGAACAGGAGACGAAAGAGAGACTAGCGGCCTCCCTTTCTCATCAGAACTGCCTGGAAATGTGCGCTGTCCTACATAATGCCCCAGAAATGTTTGTTTTCCTGGCTGTCTCACATGGGTACCCTTGTGATGGACTTGTATGCTTTCATCAAGTCAAGAAGGACCTGTAGAGAGCACGTGTTTGCCTCGGCAACAGTGAAACACGAACTTAGGAAACTGATTTCATCGTGCATCTGGGGCAGGGACCTTTTCCCAAAGGAAGCGGTCCAAGAAGTCATTGCCAAAGCAGCCACGGAGAATAGGAACCTTCTCCAAAAGTGGGGCATGATATCAAAGTGGAAATCTTCCTCAGACGGAGGTCCCCAACCTAAGAACAAAAAGGCAAGGAGACCACGTAAACCTTGTAACTTCCGGCCGTGACCATGGCCACGGTGCCTCAACTGGTAGCACAGCCTCAAACCACCTCAAGATGGTCCCTCAACAGCTGGTAGCCCAGTCGCCAGCATTTAATCCTGGCATTGAGAGGCAGTCGACCACCTTTCATCCTTATATAGGAAAAGGCCAAAGAAGAGGTTCCTCCGGAAACTCCTCACGAGGCAGAGGAGGACGCGGTCACGGACACAAGTCCTCATGACCCCCCAAGCACTGAGGGGTTCCAGGTAGGAGGAAGACTATACCACTTTCGGGATCGCTGTCTCCACTCAACAAGTTCAGAATGCTTACTTTGCAACACATAAGGACCCTTCTACCAAAAGGGGCGTACACAGTCTCAATAGACCTGGCAGACGCCTACTGGCATCTGCCAGTCAGCAGCCTCTTCTCCTCCTACC
Source organism: Palaemon carinicauda (assembly GCF_036898095.1). Lineage (NCBI taxonomy): Eukaryota > Metazoa > Arthropoda > Malacostraca > Decapoda > Palaemonidae > Palaemon > Palaemon carinicauda. Next base: position 103,637,514 of record NC_090735.1, read on the forward strand.
TAGGATTCAAGCTACAGAAGAAGAAATTCGTCTTCAGAGCAATGCCCTTCGGACTGTACACAGCCCCAAGGATATTCACAAAACAAGCAGACACAATCGTCCAACAGCTACACTCCCAAGGAGTTCAAGTGGTAGCATATCCAGACGATTGGCTGGTGTGGGCAGCATCCAAGACTACTTGTCTGCAAGCAGCCAAAAAGGTGATCCAGTTCCTGGAACACCTGGGCTTCAAGATCAATCTCAAGAAGTTTCGCCTTTCTCCAGCTCAAAAGTTCCAATGGTTAGGAATCCAATGGAACTTAGTCACACCACCTCTCCATTCTATCCAAGAAGAAGAGAGAGATAGAGGGAGCTGTCAAGAGAAGAATCCGTCACAAGAGGATTTCAAGATGCCAACTGGAAAGAGTATTGGGCTCTCTCCAGTTTGCAGCAGTGACAGACCCGGTGCTAAAAGCACATCTAAAGGATGTGTCATGAGTCTGGAGATGGTACGCATCAAACGCTCGAAGAGATCAACTAAGGTTGTCCCCGACCCGATTGAACACGCTATTAAGGCTGTGGTCAAGAGCCTAGTACGAACAATCTCCCTGCAACCACCACAACATCAGTCGTGATACACACGGATGCTTCCTTAGAAGGATGGGGAGGCCATTCTTACGAGAGAAAAGGGCAGGGGAATTGGTCGCACCAGTTCAAAACCTTTCACATCAACATCTTGGAAGCTATGGCAGTTTTCCTGATGTTCAAGAAACTATCCCCTTGCAGAGCAATCCACATCAGATTGGTCCTGGACAACGAAGTGATAGTAAAATGTCTAAACCGACAAGGCTTGAGATCACCTCACATCAACCATGTGATACTAGCTGTCTTCTACCTGGCAAGGAAGAAGGGATGGCACTTATCAGCAGTTCACCTACAAGGGCTCCGCAACGTGACGGCGGATGCTCTATCCAGGCAAAAGCCCATAGAGACAGAATGGTCCCTTGACGCAGACTCATTCTCCTTCATCTCGGAAAAAGTCCCGGAACTGCAGATCGACCTCTTCGCAACGAGCGACAACAAGAAACTACCTCGTTACGTAGCCCCTTATACGGACACTCAGGTGGAATCGCATTTACCTGTTTCCACCAACCAATCTCGTGCTAAGAGTCCTCGACAAGCTAAGATCCTTCAGAGGGACAGCAGCAGTAGGGGCCCCCAAATGGCCCAATAGTAATTGGTTCCCTCTAGTTCTAGAATTGAAACTGAAGCCGTTTCCTCTGCCGAATCCAGTTTTATCCCAACTGGTCCAGAAGTCGACTGTCTACGCTTCATCCTCGAGAACCAACAACCTACATCTCATGATTTTCTCGCCCTAAGCAGCGAACAAAAAGTTTGGAATCTCGAAGGATAAAGTTGACTTCATTGAAGAGTATAAGTCAAGTTCGTCTAGGAGACAATATGAGTCATCTTGGAAGAAATGGGTGTCCTTTGTGAGAACAAGGAATCCAACAGAAATATCGATAGATTTCTGACTCTCTTCTTCACACACCTACACGAATAAGGCCTGGCTTCCACCACGATTACCGCGTGTAAGTCGGCCCTGACTAGACCACTTCTGTACTCTTTTGAGGTGGACCTCACTAGTGAAGTCTTCAATAAGGTCCCAAAAGCATGCGCTAGACTCAAGCCGGCAACCCCTCCAAAGCCCATCACGTGGTCTTTGGACAAATTTTTGCACTATGCTTCGAACCTAAACAATGATTATTGTACTCTAAAGGATATAACACAGAAAGTCATCTTTCTGTTTGCAATAGCCTCAGGAGCTAGAGTTAGTGAAATAGAGGCCTTATCCAGAGACGAAGGCCATATTCAGTTCCTAGACACAGGAGAACTGAACCTTTTTCCTGATCCTGCCTTTCTTGCCAAAAATGAGCTACCCACTAAGAGGTAGGGTCCTTGGAGAATCTGCCCACTGAAGGAAGATGTGTCTCTATGCCCAGTAGAGTGTCTAAAGGTCTATCTTCGAAGAACTTCAGACTTCAAGGGAGGACAGCTCTTCCGAGGCGAAACTTTAGAATCAAACCTATCCTTAAGACAACTGAGAGCGAAGCTCATCTACTATATTCGCAGAGCGAATCCTGACAGCACACCCGCAGGTCACGATCCAAGTAAAGTTGCTTCTTCGTTGAATTTCTTTCAACACATGGACTTTGAGAGGCGCCGCTCATATACTAGGTGGAAATCATCCAGGGTCTTATATAAACACTATGCGAAGCAAGTACATGAAATAAAACACTGTGGTGGCGGCGGGTAGTGTCATAAAACCCGTCGTCTAGTGCTGCGATGAACAGTGGACTGTTTTGGAACTTAACAGTGTATCGGGTGAATAGGTATTCGTACCTTATAGTGCAAATCATTACAATGATTAATAGACTGTTTTATTGCAGTGTCTTACCAAACAATTATACAGCTGTAGGTTCCCTACGAATGGCAGACAATAGATTCAAAACTACCGCGGTGGCGCCACTATCGCTGATGTAGGTGACGTCATCTCCCTCCACTCGAGGGAGCTACAGGTACAACTGTCCAGGTAACATCAATTCGTTCTCTGCCGGTTTCTGGTGAACGTTAGTGGTCGGTGCAGACTTTTTTCTTCATTTGTTGGGAAGTATTATCTCTCCAATATCGGTGAAGTATTCAACTCCGTGTTTGTAGGATTGAAGCTGAATTTCGTTTCTGCAATTTTATGGTCTTACCATCATGTCGGACTCTAGTCCTTCAGTAGTTAGGTTTTGCGCCGGAGGGTGCAAAACTAGGTTAGTTAGATTAATTTATAATTCGCACACTAAGTGCATTAAGTGTAGGGGTTGTGAGTGCTCTAGAGAATCTACTTGTGATGAATGCAAGGATTGGAGTGAACAGAAGTGGAAAGTTTTTGTTTCTCACTCGAGGAAGATAATTAAGGATAGGAAGAGGAAGGCGGCTCTCAGAGCTGAAAGTAAGACTAGTTTAGCTTCTTCGGCTTCTTTTATCGAAGCCCCTGCTCCTATTCCTTCTCCTTCTCCTCTTATTATGTCTCCGATCTTGAGTCCTCCTACTCCTGCAACTCCTTTGCCAACTTCCCGTGGAGTTTCTCCTGACACCATTGCCAGCCTCGAGTCTAAATTTGAAAAGAAATTTGATGGATTAGCTAATACGGTGATGCAGTTAGGTTTATCTGTAAAGTCTTTCATAGGAAAGACTTCTAGTAAAGTGAAAAGTGTCAGTGCAGTGCATCTGAGGGGGTGGCTGTTTGTCCCGATAGTTCTCCTAGACGAAGGTCATTGTCCCGCTCCCCCGCCTCGGGGAGAAGACATACCGGAGGTCCAAGGGAGACTATCGGGGCTTGCCCACAGACAGTTGCTTCCTCCGTCGATTCTGTGGTGCGACAGCAGGATTCGACTAAACACCATTGGAAAGGTGTGTAGTTAGGTAATCAGTTATTGACAGAGTCGAGTGATTCGTCGCCGGTTAGACGTCGTAAGTGGCGTGATTCTTCAGTCTCACGTCCGTTGAAGAGACATTCGACTGAAGAGGTGCTATCTCCGCCCCCTGTGGAGAGGTACAGAGAAGTAGATATCTCTCGCCTGTCGTGTAGCATAGCTACATGGACTTAGACTCGTATTCTTACGACAGCGACAGCTGCCTTCGACTCGGTTGTGGAGCGACCGATTCTGAGTTCGACTCATCAAGCTGTCGAAACTTTTCCTTCGACTTCGCATGCGACAGATAATTCGACTGGTGCGAGACCTCCGTTGGTGATAGTGTCGAAATCCACGACCCTAGTTGCTTCAACTTCAACTCAAGAAGACGAGAATTTAATTCCGTTACGTTGACAGTTGCAAGAGCTGATGAGCTGGATGAAAGAAAACAAACAAGGTACGAAGAATAATGAGTCGAATCAAGAACCGTCTCTGTCGCCTATCTCTTCGGATGACGAGGAGGACTTAGAGCAGACTCTTTCCCTCTCTCGTGTTATTCGAAACTTTTACGCTACCTTCTCAACATGTACCCGGATTACTTCGTAGCAGCCGCTCCCAGCTGCTTCCATCTTCCTGATGAGAAGGAAGAATTTCGATCCTCTTCTCCTGAAGCTCGTTCTTTCCAAGGCTGCTAAACATTCGCTTCGTGATGTAGAAGATTGGTTGAAGGTCAAGAGAGAACTCAGGAAAGCAACTTTCGCCTATCCTCTGTTGAAGCTTATGTAGGTAGTAGGTTGGCCAGGGCACCAGCCACCCGTTGAGATACTACCGCTAGAGAGTTATGGGGTCTTTTGACTGGCCAGACAGTACTACATTGGATCCTTCTCTCTGGTTACAGTTCACTTTCCCTTGGCTACACATACACCGAATAGTCTGGCATATTCTTTACAGATTCTCCTCTGTCCTCATACACCTGACAACACTTGAGATTACCAAACAATTCTTCTTCACCAAAGAGGTTAACTACTGCACTGTAATTGTTTGGTGGCTACTCTCCTCTTGTTAAGGGTAGAAGAGACTCATTAGCTATGGTAAGCAGCTCTTCTAGGAGAAGGACACTCCAAAATCAAACCATTGTTCTCTAGTCTTGGGTAATGCCATAGTCTCTGTATCATGGTCTTCCACTATCTTGGGTTAGAGTTCTCTTGCTTGAGGGTACATTCGGGCACACTATTCTATTTAATTTCTCTTCCTCTTGTATTGTTAAAGTTTTCATAGTTTATGTAGGAGATATTTATTTTCATGTTATTCTTAAAATATTTTTGTTCCGTAACCGAAATACAAACCACGCTATTTACAAAGGGTATTACTTTTAGCGTAGCTGAAATGGCGAGCCATTAGAATTTAACGAGGGTGTATTACCCCCGCGCTAGTTAGCGGGGGGGTAGGGGAGTGGTAGCTAGCTACCCCTCCTCCCCCTCACACACAGGTGAATACTCACTTTAACTTTTGGCTCGGACTGTGACAGACGTCTCTGTCTTGGTCCTCGCTTGGCAGCCATTGTCTGTTTTGTCTTTACTTAATCGCTTACTTTTCATTTACTCAATATATATGTAAACATGTTTTCATGTTTGTATATATATTTGAGTATAGAAATAAGTAAGTTTCCTTTTCAGATGTGTGTGTGTAGTGTACGATATCTACGTGGAGGCCTCGGCAGTTAGGCCACCACGGCGTATTTTATGGGTGGCGATCGAGTTTGACTTATGTCTTTCTCTCTCTCTCTCTCTCTCTCTCTCTCTCTCTCTCTCTCTCTCTCTCTCTCTTGAGGTCGTTCACCCTTTTACTATGTGTTACTACGCCCTTGTAGCCTAGCTTCCTTTCCGTGTGGGGGGTTGCTACGCCGTACGTTTGTATCAATTAGTTATGAATCTAATTGTAGTTGTTTTTTGTTTAGAACAATTCCTTTCGGGGTTTTCGTTCTTTCTTTAGTGTTCATTCATTTTTAAATTACATAATTACATAGTTACATAATTATAATTGTTATAATTCTGTTTTGGTTACAGCTCTCCTTCCGCGAGTGTAAGTGGTTGTGAGGGCACGTGCCTGTTGTGTAATTCTTGTTCCTTTTCCTCGGGATTCCTCTTCGGAGCCTTCCCGGGGGAATGAATGTGTACTAATATTATTTGTTTTATTTTTTTACAGTTACCGATATAGTTCGTTTCTGTAATATAGCAACAGTGTGAGCTGTCTGGAGGATTCCTGGGGATTCGGCTGTTGCTGCCTCCCCCCTTGTATTTTCGTCAGGGGCGTGTCTCCTTCTACTGGTAGTACTCCCGTGTCGACGGACAGCTCTCCAGTTCATTTTAGAACAGTCAGGAGGCTTGCCTCCTTGGGCGGATAACTTTCCTTCCGAGGGAAGTTTTTCCTGTCCAGGCTTGAGTTTTTCCCCTTTTGGGGGGTTCTTCTCTTGCCTTTTTTTCGTGCGACTATGCTCTTGGTGCTGAGCGGTCGCACCTGCAGTTTCGCTCAAGGGGCTGGGCAACTGCAGGAGCTCCTCTTCGGAGGATTGCTCCTTTTAGGTCACTGGCTGACCAGTCTCTTCCACGAAGTGTTTCTCTTTCGTTCGCGAGAGAGTACACTCATAGAGACTCCTCTTCGGAGGTTTCTTCTGTTGCTGTTGCTGTTGGCCTCCCTCGCCGTAAGACCCACCGTCCGCCTCGTCGTAAGGGCCTCTCATCTCCCTACAAGGGTGCTTGAGGCGCCTTTTTGGATCTCCGTTTGCAGCCTACAACTCCTTTTTCTCGATCTTCCGCCTTGGTGCAGATGGACAGCAGTCTGATCTCGTCTTCCGACGGGCAACGGTCTTCCCGACGGACAACGGTCTGCCCGACGGACAGCGGTCTTCCCGACGGACATCAGTCTCCCGGCGGACAACGATCCCTTCGGGGCAAAGGGTTGCCCCCACGGGGGTTCTTCCCTTGCGTGTCAGGGTTTCCCTGCGCGCCCTTCTGCTCATCAGCGCTCTCCTGTTCGTCAGCGCTTTCAAGATGATCTTCCCTGCGGTTCCTGTTGGTTCCTGTTACGCGCCCTGTGCGCCCACGTTCGCCCTCGCGATCTAGAACTTCGGTTCAGGTCGGGGTCAAGGACTCTTCTTCTTTGCGCAGGCTTCCACGCGTAGCCTTCTGCTCGTCAGTGATCATCAGCTCGTCAGCGATCATCAGCTCGCCAGCGATCATCAGCTCGTCAGCGATCTCCGGATCGCCCACGTGTGTTACAGCCGGCGCGCCAACGTTCTCCAACACTTCTGAAGGAACATGGTTCGCCAGCTACTAGCTCACCTGCGCATGCTGATCACCATCGCGCGACCCTCAACTACGGATGCTGATCGCCATCGCACAACCTTCAAACTGCGGATGCTGATCGCCATCGCGCGACCCTCAAACTGCGGATGCTGATCGCCATCGCGCGACCCTCAAATTGCGGATGCTGATCGCCATCGCGCGACCCTCAAACTGCGGATGCTGATCGCCATCGCGCGACCCTCAAACTGCGGATGCTGATCACCATCGCGCTACCCTCAACTGCGGATGCTGATCGCCATCGCGCGACCCTCAACGGCGGATGCTGATCGCCATCGCGCGACCCTTAACTGCGGATGCTGATCGCCATCGCACGACCCTCAACTGCGGATGCTGATCGCCATCGCGCGACCGCACACCTGCGGATGCTGATCACCATCGCTCACCCCTGCGCATGCTGATCACCATCGCGCGACCCTCAACTGCGTATGCTGTTCGCCATCACGCGATCGCCCACCTGCAGAGGCTGTTCGCCATCGCGCGACCACCAACCTGCGCATGCTGATCGCCATCGCGAGAACCTGGCATGCTGACCACCATCGCGCGACCCTGCGCATGCTGATCACTGCTCGCGATCGCTCACCTTCGCATACTGCTCGCCATCGCACGATCGCTCACCTGCGCATACTGCTCGACCATCGCGTCGGCATATCACAACGCGCCATCGTCAACCTGTGAGTTAGCGCTCACCACCGATCGCTTGTTGATCCATATCGCCTGCAGTCCTCCTCGCCCACGCGGCAGCGCGTTTCCTCGCCATCGCGGTAACGCTTGCGTTCGCCGCCTCGGACTCGCTCTCATCCACCTGCCCACCCTCGCGACCGCTCGCCTGCGCGACCGCTCGCCTGCGCGCCAGCGCGACCGCTCGCCCGCGCGACCGCTCGCCCGCGCAACCGCTCGCCCGTGCAACCGCGCGACCGCTCGCCCGTGCAACCGCGCGACCGCTCGCCCGTGCAACCGCACGACCGCTCGCCCGCGCGACCGCTCGCCCGTGCAACCGCGCGACCGCTCGCCCGTGCAACCGCACGACCGCTCGCCCGCGCGACCGCTCGCCCGTGCAACCGCGCGACCGCTCGCCCGTGCAACCGCGCGACCGCTCGCCCGTGCAACCGCGCGACCGCTCGCCCGTGCAACCGCGCGACCGCTCGCCCGTGCAACCGCGCGACCGCTCGCCCGTGCAACCGCGCGACCGCTCGCCCGTGCAACCGCGCGACCGCTCGCCCGCGCGCCCACACGCCCACGTGCCTGCACGTCTACGCTCATGCTCTCCAATGTTCGCCCACGCGCGAACCAACGGTTTTTTTCCATCGCGCAGACGGATGATGTTCCGTCGCGCGAACCTACAGTGTTTCTTCGCACAAATGTCGGCTTATTTCTTGCAGTATCCATTGCTCGTCTATGGGTTATCGCCCGCCGACCACCAGGAATTCCTGTCGCGCGAGCTCCAGGGCAATTGCGACCACGATTCCCAATGGGGTTTTCGCAGCATGACCAGCCTGGCGAGTTCTTCTGGAGCGTATTTCCAGAACACTGTCTCACCCCGTAAACACAGAGCATGGCACTTGCAGAATAGGAAAAACTTAAGAGAGATCTGAACAACACTCCTCTATTCCTGAACCTGGGTTAGCCCTTCCCCGTCATTCCCTGGAAGGATTTTTGGCGGGGGGGGGGGGGGGGGGGGGGGGGCTTTCCGTTCGAGATTTCTCCATCGGACAAGGGGTGACTGCTTACCTCTTCCTCTGGGAGCTTACCAGGTTCTTTCCCTCCTCGGTTACGGCCCGAGGTTTGGTTCAAGGAAGCTACAGGAAGATCAAGGGTACTTTCCTCCTCTCGAGCTCAGGCACCTTGGCCTTTCGTCGTTAGTATCTAACTTGTGGACAAGCTCGATGTTGTACCATCTGGACGCGCTGACTGAGGGCTTCCTTCGGGTGTCTCATCTGTGGAGGTCGACGACCTCAGACACCCTTCCATCCTTGAGAAGAGTTTGTTTGTGCCCAAGGACAGAGACTTAGACAGCTGCTGTGCGGAGTAAATCGACTTCCGGTTTCACTCCTCCAAGGCGCTTTCTTCCAGACTCTGCAGGGCTCCAGCGCCTTTTCTTTCAACCACGTCGGCCTAAGTTATCGGCTACGACAACTGGGACAAGGTGTCCAATTGCAGTTTTCTCCTGTCAGGAACAGATGGCACGGGAGACTCCCCCGGGGGGGGCATAGTCCTAAAAGGAGTTCACGAACTCTAGGATTGCAGGTTTTTCGCTGGGAGGATGCTTAAGGTTACTCATCCGAATGACAGCTTCCCGATGCCCATTCCCGCATATTCTCTGTGAGTAGCCAAGGATATCGCGCCTGCCGTCTCTGTCAGCGAATTCAGTGTCTCTGAACCTCTATGCCATAGCGTCAGCAGAATTGCCCGGTTGGGCAGAATGATCCATACCTTAGGCGAAGGTCTTCCTTAGGATCATCGACGGCTTCACCCCCGGCCCCCTCAGTCGATCCTTTCTTGTAAGGAAGGATCTGAGAGGGGATGTCCATAGTCAACCTCTCAGCCCAGATCAAGTTTGTCGAACAAACTTCGGCCAGCAGAATCGATCAGACTGGTAACGAGGCGACAGGACTCCTTAAAAACCCTGGATCGGAAGGACGGGTACTTTCAGTTTCCATTCCATCCATCTTCCAGGGTGCTCGTCGAATTCAGCCTAGACTGCAAGTATTCCTGCTTATGATGCAGTGTGGCTATCCCGCCGTGGCATAGCAGGTTTGTTTCCCCAGAGAACTCTCCCTCCCTTCCTCTTGGCCGCTCAGGGGCAGGCTTCCGCCCCTTCTGCTGTTTGGAGGGCTGGTCAACTCCTGTAGGCTCGGGTTTCGACCTTCTTCATCACCGGGACAAGCTTCTGGATGCTTACCATGAGTGTGGGCTCATGGTATTTTGCTTGGAGCCTTCTCTTCCTCTGCCTCAACATCTGGAGTATCTGGCCATGATATTGAGTCAACCGCCTTACCACATTGGAAACCCCGCTTCTCGTCCATCCAGCGAGGTTAAGCAACGTCGGTACTTGGATGGGTGACCACCTGGGGACACCAGATTCTGTTACCACATCCTCCGAGCCTTCCTTTCGGTTGACTGTGGCAAGACTGAGGAGAGTCGCAGTACCTGTTCTCAGTCAAGCAGAGCTTTCAGCCCTACCTTGAAACGTTTCCTAGTTCTTCTTTCCTCATTGACCCGTCTATAGTCCGAACGGTCGCCTCAGGATAAGTTCCATGTGGGGCGATCCAAGTTCCGGTGGCTTCAGGCAATGTTTAACCGGACTCCCTGGCCCTATGGGACCAGCGGAACTATTAGACCTGCAATGGGTGTTGACCTATGGAGCCTCTTGATGGTAGTGGATATTCTCGTCCTTTCCCCACATTCTTGATGCGGTTCTCGGACTCGTCAAAGGAAAGGGGGGGGGGGGGGGCATGTTCCGGTCCAGGCCTATGGTCAAGACCTGAAGGATACCTCTCCATCATTCAGGCAGGCTTAGGGACCTTAGTCTGGCCCCTCTTCAGATCCTACAGCTACTGCCGAGTGTCCCCGTTGCGCGTCGACTTCATTCTAACCAGCAGGGGACGCATTTTCACACCTTCACATCTTGCAGTAGAGATACCGGGATGATTGAGATTCTCTCAATACCACCATTGGCTCTCTCATTCCAGGCAGGGGAATGTTTCTCTCAGACTATCCGAGCAGAGCCTCATAGAGAGAGTGTACCTAGGGGTCTTTGACCTTGGGTAACCAGCAAGTGCTGGTCTGGGGGACCTGATCGCGACAGCTTGGAACCTCAAGCTTCCGCTAGTCTTCCCCCCAGTCTCAGTCCCCGAGACACTGGCAAGATGCATTCCGGTGATGGTGGGACAACTTCGACGCCTGCGTCTTCCCTCCTTTTTGTCTGCGGACAATGGGCCTCAACAAGACCAGGTTGTCTGTCAACCTTTCAATGGGAGAGCTCCACTGGGACTACGCGCAGAACGGTTTCTGGACCCTCTGCTTCCCCTGACGGAACTCCCGGGAGAGCTTCTCCCACGGCGCAGACTACTCAAGCAACCACACTGCGACATCTCTCCCGAACCGGGATGTCGCTTCGGCTTCATGCCTGGAGACACTACGCTTCCTCCTCTAGAAGAGACAACCCGCTACAGTCGCGGTACGGAGGTCGCGTCATCTGCGATAGTCATCCACAGGGGTCTCCCAGGCAAAGTGAAGAGTCTAAGGTGGTTGGTGCCGTGGGAGATATACCCCTTCCCTTGAGGCCTCTTCTCCAGCAATAACAGTCTTATTGCCTTTCGGCGGGAGGAAACTCCTTTCCGTTCTCGGCAATGAAGCCTGTCGCTCAGCCTTTCCCTGACCTTCAGGCTTAAAGGGATAACTTTCCTGCCCGCTGGATCTATCCTCGCTCATGCGAAGCTACGATCGTCCCTGCCCTAGTCGGAGGAAGACCTCCAACTTGGAGCATGGCTCGGACTTTTAGTCCTTTAAGAGATCTTCTCAAGACCCCTTTTACGACAGGCCTCGGATTTTATTCCGCCTTGGGTCTTCTGCTCACTCTGGCCACGGCCAGTGTGTAAGCAATCTTCTTGGTCTCTTACTACTCCCCCCTTTCTAAGGAAGAGGGGAAGGCAACATTCAGGCTCGCTCCTGAGTTGTTGGCTAGACTCAGAATCTGAGGGTCCCGGCCCTTCGGTCCGATTCATTCAAGATTGCGAGTCTCCATTCTGTGTCTGATGTCCCAAGACCTTCTCTTTCTTGCCAGTAAGGAATCGAGAGGTTAGCGCTGGGAACAGCTGCAGTTTGTCCTCAGTTGCAGCCGAGTTGGGAACACAAGGAGGACATGGGGTGAGAGTCACCAGTATACCTCTTCAGCCCGGACTCAAGGACATTCATCTCGTCCTGTCTTCAGACCCTCCCCCGTCACGTCGCCCTACAGCACGATGTTGGATACATCGCAACGTCCCTCGCCTTCGAGTAATACTACTCTGTGACGCAGGTGCTACAAGCTGGAGTCTGGAAGCGTCTGATGACCTTCACAGCCCGCTTCCTGCAGGGCGTGACCCACAGGAGTCTCGATACGTTTTCTATCGCTCTGTGGTGGCTACACAACAGCTGGTCTAACCTCAGGCTCCCTTTTGGACAGGTAGCAGAAGGTTGAGGGCATTGTTATCAGGTTTTAGTCTGCATGAACGAAAGAAGTATGTCTGGCCCTTACTTCTTTCTTCATCATCCCCTCTACGGGGAAGCAGCATCCTGGTCTCTGCATAGCTGACCTCGAACCTCTGCAGGTAAACCATGCTTCCTTGTGTTCCGAGTATTGAGTCAATACTGTCGCGTCCCCCATACCCTGACGAGGTGGTATTGGGAACGTCCTAACCCAGAGTTCCTTCTGGAACTCCAGGTCAACTGCCTAGGACGAGTCACACTTCTTCCTTCACACACAAGCTTACGTAGGCCACATGGTTCCTTGCGGGGCAAGGAACTTGTGAGGTGCAGGGACTCCTTTTCTCGAGTGCGACTCACTCGGATTCTGAGTCCCCGGGTAAAGCCAAAGCCAGTATTGCTGGGGACTTTCCACCCTTCCTAAGGGATAAGTCACCCTTTGTAAATAGCGTGGTTTGTATTTCGGTTACGGAACAAATGACAAATTCGAAGATAATTTGTATTTTTCCTAACCATACAAACCTTAGCTATTTACACATATTTGCCCGCCAGCCCTGTCCCCCAAGACAAGTCCTACCTCTAAGTGAAAGTGAGTATTCACCTGTGTGTGAGGGGGAGGAGGGGTAGCTAGCTACCACTCCCCTACCCCCCCGCTAACTAGCGCGGGGGTAATACACCCTCGTTAAATTCTAATGGCTCGCCATTTCAGCTACGCTAAAAGTAATACCCTATGTAAATAGCTAAGGTTTGTATGGTTAGGAAAAATACAAATTATCTTCGAATTTGTCATATTTTCTTCCTTTTTTCCTTTCCTCACTGGGCTATTTTCCCTGTTGGAGCCCCTGGGCCTATAGTATTCTGGTTTTATAACTATGGTTGTAGCTTAGCAATTAATAATAATAATAATTAAGAAGAGGTATAGGTTCTACGTAACCGGAGAAGCCCCCTCTATGGGAGTTTCTGTCTCCTCCTAGGGAGACTTCTCTGGCTTGGTGGATGCAACTAGAAGGTCCGCGTTTGCAGCAGCTAAAATATTCTTTACATCGCCCGAGTTGGACCATTTGGTAAAGAATATTTTTAAGATTTTAAAATTTCTGAGTTTCTTGGACTGGACGATCGGAGCCCTCGCTACGAAAATAGAGGATTGCCCTACTCTTCAGGAAGACCTGGCATCGGACTGGCTTGGGGTTTTGTCATGTGCCGACAAATCAGTTCGGGATGGTTGCGATGAGCTGGCCTCTCTCTTTGCATTCGGGACTCTCGAGAAAAGACAGCTCTAGTGTTCTTTTGTTTCAAAAGGAGTTGCTTCGCCTCAGAAGTCCGCACTTTTGTTTTCTCCTCTCGACAAGGATCATCTGTTTCCCGAAGAAATAGTAGCCAAGATTCTGTCCGCACTGGAAAAGAAGTCTACTAATGACTGACTTGCCCAGTTTTCTAAGCGGGTTAAACCCTTGACTGTGACGACTACCGCCTCGGAATCACCCTTCCAGAAGAAACCCTTTCGAGGGGGTAGGTCTAGACCGTTCGTCAGGCCTCGATCGAATTTACGACACCCAACCAAGTCCTCGACCAAACCCGACGCAAAATCATCCAAGTGATTTTTCAATCCTTCATGCTCCGATAGGGGGCAGGTTGAGTCTTTTTTTGAGAGGAATGGAGTCGCAGAGGGGCAGAGCCCTGGGTGACCCAAATTCTCCGGTTCGGTTACTCCATTCCTATCCAATGTTCCCATCACATTACCCGCCTGCTCTTCAGGCTCGGAGAAGTTTGTAGCCTTAACCCGAGAAAGAGATTCTTGTGCAGAAGGCTGTCATAGAGTAGATAAGCGACAGACCATCCCCGGAGTTTGCAACCATCTGTTCGTAGTCCCCAAGTCATCGGGGTGCTGGAGGCCCCTACTGGATGTAAGCGCACTGAATTTGTTTGTCCAGAAGACCAAATTCAATATGGAAACGACTTGTTCAGTGTTGGAATCCCTTCGTCAAGGGGACTGGATGGTATCCCTGGATATGCAGAACGCATACTGCTACATTCTAATTCACCAGGACTCCAGGAAATACCTTCGGTTTGTGTTCATGGGCAAGACCTACCAGTTTCGAGCTCTTTGCTTCGGCCTCTCGACACCACCGCAAGTATTTACGCGAGCGTTGACTCCTCTGGGAAAGTGGTTACACCTGGTCAGGTTACGCTGATCCCTCGATTTGTTCAAGGGAAAATGAATGTGTTGGCGGACGGACTAAGTCGCGAAGTGTTCATGAGTGCATAAGTTTTACTCTTATGACAGAGTTATCGAACTCTCGTCCAGTGAATTGTTCGCACGCGCCCATTGTCATCAAGAGTGTTACTCTGATTACAGAGGGATGCCTGCTGCCTAAGGGTTTACGAATCTCTACAGGTAACTGTGACACAGTTCCTTTGGGTCCTGGTCACGTAACACGATTCCTGAAAATTCCGTCAGGAATCAGCGACAGAGTTCCTGTGGGTTCTCGGCACAACATTCCTTAAGGTCGTGAGAAAGGTATTCACAAATAGATTCTGAACCCCTAGGTTCTCATCCGAATCTCTCGGTTTCCGCGATCCAGAGGTTTTTGAAAACTCTATGGTCGACCTCCCCCCCTCTAAGGGGTGCGTCTTGCAAAGATGTGACTTGTTACGTCACTCTACACTCCCAGCTGATTACTATATCAGCTAGTCTGGTTTCGCCAGCACCGATCCTTTCGTTTTCGAACGAACCATCCTCATCTTTCCTCCACCTTCCCACTTTGAGTGGTTTGGTTAGCAGACGGAAATGAGCGAGGAATAAAAATTCTTTACATTCAAGTTCATTTCCCTGGCAGGCCTTGCCTGATTTAGACGATAGTTTTTCTCACTAGCGAGAAAGCGTTCGATGGCAACCCCTTCGGGTAAGCGGTCAATGGCAATTATGTCTGGCATTCTTGAAGCAAACTCCCACATACGAGACTTCACCCTTTTCGGGAGACTCGTTCCTGAGAAGTTTTTACTGAAGTTCAATGGGTGTTATTTAAACTTCATAAAGGCCGTAGGCCTCCTGGAGCATGCGCTCTAGCCAAGACAAAACCGCGAGGTTATTGTCTTAAACTCGGTTCTACCGTTTTATGGAGGCAGCCTCTCCCGTCATTGTACCCTGGGTATAACGACTTGCTTTTTACACGATAGGCTTCCGAGACCTTTTATTCTATCCTTACAGGGTTATTGTTTCGAACAATTAGTCCCGAAGGAACATTGTTAGCTGACGTTAAAAGAACGATAGCAACAGCGTGGGCAACTTTTCATTACGTTTACGAACGTTTCAAACTCAGCCCACAGGTAACCAGACATCCATTTCTGTGTAATGAACACTGGCTAGCCCCTCACATAAAGAGGAGGGGTAAACCAAAGGTGAAATGATCGCCTCTATAACTGTATATTTTGTTTGAGAACATGTTCGCTCTCATTCAAAAATATATTACAGTTAGTCAACGATCAAAATTCTTTCGGCAACAATGTTGCAATTTGTCGCACATACATTATTCGCGCAACTTTTCTAATCCGTGGCCACGAAAATTTGTTCTCAAAAACCTGACAGACTTGATAGGCCAGGAAGAAGAAAAACGACTTTTGTCCCGTATGGGCATTAAGATATTACCTCCGCAGAACAGAGTTTTCTGAGAGAGTTTATTGTAGAAGCACATTCTCAAGCTAACGACGCAGTGTTTCCTTTACTGAGAGTGAAAGCGCACGAAGTTCGAGCAGTAGTGACTTCTCTCGCTTTTCAACACAACTTGTCGCTACCCGCTATCCTGCAAAGTACCTTTTGGAGGTCTAAATATGTGTTTGCTACGCATTATTTGAAAGAAATCGAAACTGTGTTTGAAGATTGTAAGTTTCTCGGTCCACTTTTGGTAGCTGGCATGGTGTTGGGAGGAATGACATAGGGGGTTGCTCCCTCTGTTAGCCTATGTTTTGCCTTGTACCAAGGTTGGCAAGTTAAAGGGAAGTCTGGGGGTACAATGTACCTGGAGTACTCACCAATCATTTTAGTGTTATTTTTGGTGGGTAAAGGTTTTTATTTCGGTGTAGGTGACAGTTTTTTCATGTTGGTTATTTCTGGTCTTAGCGCAGGGCAAGGGCGATATTTTCTTGTATCATCGTTGCGTCAGTGGTGAACACTGACTACGAGGATCTTCTACTTCATGCAGAGGCACCCATTGGTCATATTCCAAGCCTTCTACTATGTAAGATGAGCAACGACCAGAGGCAGTATTCTCCTGCAGTAGCTCTCTTACAAGGTAAGGTACAACAGGCACTAACAGTGCTTTTAGGTATACAGTACTTTATTTTCAAGAATTGTATGCGATTGTTGAAGTAAAACTTACAACCACAGCCCCCATCCTAGCAATAGGTAATCAGCTGTATAATTGTTCGGCAAGACACTGCAATAAAAATGGATTTTTGTTATGAAATTAAATTTTATTGCATACTTACCGAACAATTACTAATCAACTTCCTCCCTCCTCCCCACTGGTGGATGGCTGGGCAGAACGAATTGATGTTACCTGGACAGTTGTACCTGTAGCTCCCTCGAGTGGAGGGAGATGACGTCACCTATATCAGCGATGGCGGCGCCACCGCGGTAGTTTTAAATCTATTGTCTGCCATTCGTAGGGAACCTACAGCTGTATAATTGTTCGGTAAGTATGAAATAAAATTTCATTTTATAATAAAAATCCATTTCTATACAGGTGCATAATTTGACCAATAACACCAGTGCCGTGTGAATGTTTGCATCACAGTGTTTACGCATATCCAAAATCTGAGTAAGTCAGACAGATTTGGTTTCACATCTCCATTGGGTGGCATTACACTCTATTCCGATAATGAAATTATATATATATTCTTCCTTTACAGGTCAATTTTTCAATATTAAACTTACCCGATAATCATGTAGCTGTCAACTCCGTTGCCCGACAGAATTCTACGGAAGGGATACGCCAGCGATCACTATACTAGAAGGGGGTGTACTCACCAGCGCCACCTGTGGCCAGGTACTGCAGTACTTCTTGTTGACACCACCTCAATTTTTCCTCTGTCGTGCTTCCGGCAAGACGTTCATGGATACGCTTATAATTTTGGAGTATTGTTCACGGTTTTTGGTGAAGTATTTCTCTAAGATTTCAGCTTTCGCTATACTGGAAACTTTTCTATTAGCTTAGATAGCTTTTATTTTGATTTGATTAATGGTTAACGATCTTTTGCTTGATTTGGAATCCCCCTTGACTAGCTCTTTGATTCAAGATGTCCGACCTTTCTCAAGCCCCTCCCCATAGACGATGTAGGTCTTGTAATAGGCGTATTCCGAAGGCCTCGGTTGATCCTCACACCGCTTGTTCCGACTGTAGGGAAATTGCCTGTCAGTTGGAAGATCGATGTGAGGAATGCGCCGGACTTTCGGAACTTGAGTTTGTTCGATTTCTTAAATATACCACTAAGTTAGAGAGAGAGAGAGTTAGGAGGAGTTCTGCTCGCTCTTCGCTTTTTTCCTCACCTCATGATCCTCAACCTTTTCCTCCCCCTGTAGTGGCTACCCCCGATCCTACTATTTGTGCTCAGCCTGATATGTCCGATGTTTTGCGTGCCATTCAGGCTTTAGGTGACAAAGTGGAATCGGTAGTGAGTGACCACAAGTTCCTCTTGGCGGACGTCAAGGAACTTAAGGTCAAAAGTGCAGTGGGAAGTGGTAGTGCCAGTGCTGTGCCAAGTGCTAGTGTCAGTGCGGTGCCGAGTGCTAGTGTCAGTGTCAGTGTTGTGCGTGAGAGTACTTCTGTGCGTGCCAGTCGTCCTCCCAGTCCGGGACCTCTTGCAAGCTCCCAAGCCCAGGGGAGAAGCAATGTCGAAGGGCAAAAGGGTTCGGCAGGCCTTGATCGGCGCACAGAAGTATCCTCGGTGGTTGCGGGCGTGTCTTACAGAGACTGTCACTCCCACCCGCAGACGATTGAGCCCTTATTTTCCTCGTCTGCAGAAGAAATTTCGGGGAGAAAACGCTGGACTCAGGTCTCAAGACCTCTTAAACGTAAAGTCCAGACCTCAAGAGTTCAACAACCCGGATGCAGTCATTGGGTTAGCTCTGACTCTCCGCAGTCATCAGGTGACTGCACACCTCCTAAGAGAGGTAAGGCGATACCTCAACAGACCTCATCTTCTGTTAAGGTTTTGCCTCAACAGACCTTATCGTCTGTTGATCCCAAGATGACTTTGCTGCAGTCCATGCAGTCGCAGCTTGCGGTCTTAATGCGTGAGTTTCAGGCAGAGAAGGTTACACCTCCTCCTGCGAGCGCTCCGCCTCACCGCAGTCCAGTCTGCCAGGCGTACGAAGTTGAGGTTCCTCAGGCTACCTTACCGCGTTCGGAGTTGCCAGTTACCAGCGTTGTGCAGCAACCTCCACCTTCCTTAAGGCAACCTCAGCAATGGGAACAGGAGTCTTATGCTTTGAGGCAAGATTTTCTTGCGGTTAGACCTTCTTCGAGGCAACAACCTCTTGAGGTACGACAACCTCTACCATCCTTGAGTCAGCCACCTCAGCTCTCGCAGCTGCTACCTCAACTTTCCTCAAGGCGAGAGCCTCAACTCTTGAGGCTAGCACCTCAGGAACCTCAACTCGTGAGACAGGAACTGCATTCTGCGCAGCTACTACCTCAACTCTCGCAGCTCACACCTCAAGAACCTCAACTCGTGAGACAGGAACCTGCTACTGCGCATCCACCTCAACCCTTGAAGCAAGCGCAACTCTTGAGTCAGGAAACTCATGCTAGGAGTCAGCCACCTCAACGCATGCACCTACCTTCCTCTACTCTACTTGACCAGTCTTTGCAGCCTGAACCTCAGGTTTTAATACAGTCGCCTCTCTCCACACTTGCTCCTCAAACCGCCGCAGAACCTCCTTCATCCCAACCTCTTGACTTTGTCGTTACCAGCCCTCATCCTCTTCAACAGAGACTTGAGGATGAAACCGCAAGTGTTTATGCACCCGCTTGTCAAGATTCTGCTGTTCAGCACACCGCTGTAACTTTACCTCTCGCTTCGCAACACTCTGGTGATGAGGTTTCTGAGGAGGAAGCTGCGCACCTAGATGATCCCTCTTCGGACGTGGAGGAACCCAAGTCTTCTCCTCCCTCCATTGACTTTCGCAAGGTCCTGGCTCTTTTCAGAGAGGTTTACCCGGATCATTTTGTTTCTGCTACCCCTCGCTCTCCTCCATCTGAGTTTTCGCTAGGCATGCAACCTGTTAAGTCGGCCTATACTAAGCTCGTCTTTGCGAGATCTTCTAAGAGAGCTTTAAGAATATTAGGGGATTGGTTGCAGTCCAAACAGCAACTAGGGAAGACTTCTTTTATGTTCCCTCCTACTAAGCTGACGTCTAAGGCGGGCGTATGGTATGCCACAGGAGAGGAACCAGGCTTGGGAGTCCCTGCCTCTGCCCAGGCTGACTTCTCAAGTTTGGTTGACTCTCCACGTAGATCAGCTATGAGGCGCTCTAAGGTCTGCTGGACCTTTTCCGACTTAGACCACTTCTTAAAGGGTATTTTTCATGCCTTTGAGATTTTTAATTTTCTCGACTGGTGCCTGGGGGCCTTGAGCAAGAAGACTGCCCCTGCGGACAAGGACTCAGCCATGCTTATAATGTCCTGTATGGATAAAGCGATTCGGGATGGGTTCGGCGAACTTGCATCAATGTTTGTTTCAGGAGTGCTCAAGAAAAGGGAACAACTTTGCACTTTTCTTTCTACTGGCATCACCTCTTGTCAAAGGTCTCAGTTACTTTTTGCTCCGCTTTCTAAGTTCCTGTTTCCTGAGGAGCTTATCAAAGAATTGTCTGCGGCCCTTATTCAGAAGGACACTCATGACCTTGTGGCCTCTTCAGCTCGTAAGGCTAAGGTTGCTCCTTCAGTTCCCAGAACCTACCGCACCCCAGTAGCCGATACTCCTGCTACGAGATTTATTCCGCCCTTTCGTGGCAGAGCCCCCAGCCGAGGAAATACCCGTCCAGACTCTTCCAGGAGCAGGTCTAGGAAAGGTCCCAAGACTTCAAAAGGCAAACACTGACTCTCCTCCTCTCCAGACAGCAGTAGGAGCCAGACTCAAGACCTTCTGGCAAGCTTGGGAAAGAAGAGGTGCAGACGCCCAGTCTGTCAAGTGGCTAAGGGAGGGTTACAGGATACCATTCTGCCGCAATCCCCCTCTGACCACTTCTCCCATCAACCTCTCTCCCAACTACAAGGAAAAGGACAAGAGGCTAGCGTTACACCAGGAGGTGTCGCTCCTGTTACAGAAGAAGGCAGTGGTGATAGTCCGGGACCATCAATCCCCGGGCTTCTACAACCGTCTCTTTCTGGTGGCCAAGAAGACAGGAGGTTGGAGACCGGTGCTGGACGTCAGCGCGCTCAATGCTTATGTCACCAAGCAGACGTTCACTATGGAGACGACGAAGTCGGTCCTAGCAGCGGTCAGGCAGGAGGACTGGATGGTCTCGTTGGATCTGAAAGACGCTTACTTTCACGTTCCTATTCATCCAGACTCCCAACCTTTCCTGAGATTCGTTTTTGGAAAGGTTGTGTACCAATTCCAAGCCCTGTGTTTTGGCCTAAGCACAGCTCCTATGGTGTTTACGCATCTGATGAGGAATATTGCAAAATTCCTCCACTCTTCGAACATCAGAGCCTCCCTTTATTTAGACGACTGGCTGTTAAGAGCCCCCACAAGTCGTCGCTGTCTGGAGAGTCTCAACTGGACTTTGGACTTGATCAAGGAACTGGGTCTATTGGTCAACTTAGAGAAGTCCTTACTCATTCCCTCCCAATCCATCGTTTACCTGGGAATGGAGATTCGGAGTCAGGCTTTTCGGGCTTTTCCATTGGCCCCAAGGATAAGCCAAGCCCTAGAATGCATCCTGAGTATGCTGAAGAGGAACAGTTGCTCGGTGAGACAGTGGATGAGTCTAACAGGGACCCTGTCATCGTTAGCCCTGTTCGTCGAGTTGGGGAGACTCCACCTCCGCCCTCTCCAATTCCATCTAGCAGCTCATTGGGACAAGGAATTGACGCTCGAAGCAGTCTCTATTCCTGTCACCAAAGAGATGAAGACTACTCTCTTGTGGTGGAAAACCAACATCCTTCTCAAGGAGGGTCTATCGTTAGCGATTCAGACCCCCAATCTTCATCTCTTCTCGGACGCATCAGACTCGGGCTGGGGCGCGACCTTGAACGGACAGGAATGCTCGGGAACATGGAACAAGGAACAGGAAATGCTCCACATCAACTGCAAGGAGCTGCTGGCTGTTCATCTGGCCTTAATGAACTTCAAGTCCCTCCTGTTAGGCAAGGTGGTGGAGGTGAACTTCGACAACACCACAGCCTTGGCTTACATCTCCAAGCAGGGGGGGACCCATTCGAGGAAGCTGTACGAGATAGCAAGGGACCTCCTCATTTGGTCAAGAAGTCTAAATCTCACTCTGGTAACGAGGTTCATTCAGGGCAACATGAACGTCTCAGCAGATCGCCTCAGCAGAAAAGATCAAGTCATCCCCACGGAATGGACCCTTCACAAGAGCGTGTGCAACAGACTTTGGACCTTGTGGGGTCAGCCTACGATAGATCTGTTCGCCACCTCCATGACCAAGAGGCTTCCTTTGTACTGTTCCCCAGTTCCAGACCCAGCAGCAGTTCACGTGGATGCTTTTCTGCTGAATTGGTCCCATCTCGACCTATATGCATTCCCGCCGTTCAAGATCATCAACAGAGTCATTCAGAAGTTCGTCTCGCACGAAGGGACACGGCTGACGCTGGTTGCTCCCCTTTGGCCTGCAAGAGAATGGTTCACAGAGGTTCTACAATGGCTGGTCGACGTTCCCAGGACTCTCCCTCTAAGAGTGGACCTTCTACGTCAACCTCACGTAAACAAGGTACACCCAAACCTCCACGCTCTTCGTCTGACTGCCTTCAGACTGTCGAAAGATTCGCTAGAGCTAGAGGCTTTTCGAAGGAGGCAGCCAGAGCGATTGCCAGAGCAAGGAGGGTATCCACTCGTAGAGTCTACCAATCCAAGTGGGAAGTCTTCCGAAGCTGGTGCAGAGCCAATGCAGTTTCCTCTACCAATACCTCTGTAACCCAAGTAGCTGACTTCCTATTACATCTAAGGAATGTGAGATCCCTTTCGGCTCCGACGATTAAAGGGTACAGAAGTATGTTGGCTTCAGTTCTCCGCCACAGAGGTTTGGACCTTTCATCCAACAAGGACCTTCAAGACATCCTTAAATCTTTCGAGACTTCTAAAGAACGTCGTCTATCCACTCCAGGCTGGAATCTAGACGTAGTCTTAAGGTTCCTTATGTCTCCTAGGTTCGAACCTCTCCAGTCAGCTTCCTTCAAAGACCTTACTCTCAAAACTCTTTTCCTCGTCTGCCTTGCAACAGCTAAAAGAGTTAGTGAGATTCACGCCTTCAGCAAGAACATTGGGTTCACATCCGAATCAGCAACATGTTCTTTACAGCTCGGATTTTTAGCTAAGAATGAACTTCCTTCACGTCCTTGGCCTAGATCGTTTGAAATTCCTAGCCTTTCCAACATGGTGGGTAACGAGCTAGAAAGAGTTCTTTGCCCTGTCAGAGCTCTGAAATACTATCTTAATAGGTCAAAACCTATACGAGGACAGTCAGAAGCCTTATGGTGTGCAATCAAGAAACCTTCGATGCCTATGTCCAAAAACGCAGTTTCGTATTATATAAGGCTTCTGATTAGAGAAGCCCATTCTCACATGAAGGATGAAGACCTTGCTTGGCTGAAGGTAAGGACCCACGAAGTGAGAGCTGTAGCCACTTCGATGGCCTTTAAACAGAACCGTTCTCTGCAGAGCATTATGGATGCAACTTATTGGAGGAGCAAGTCAGTGTTTGCATCATTTTATCTTAAAGATGTCCAGTCTCTTTACGAGAACTGCTACACCCTGGGACCATTCGTAGCAGCGAGTGCAGTAGTAGGTGAGGGCTCAGCCACTACATTCCCTTAATCCCATAACCTTTTTTAACCTTTCTCTTGAATGCTTTTATTGTTGTTTTTTGGTTGTTACGGTAGGCTAAGAAGCCTTCCGCATCCTTTTTGATTTGGCGGGTGGTCAATTCGTTCTTGAGAAGCGCCTGGGTTAAAGGTTGTGTAGAGGTCCTTTAGTATGGGTTGCAGCCCTGTATACTTCAGCACCTTTGGGTTGTTCAGCCTCCTAAGAGGAACGCTGCGCTCAGTAAGGAAGACGAACTTATTAAAGGCAGAGTAATGGTTCAAGTCGACTTCCTTACCAGGTACTTATAATTTCATTGTTATTTTGAATAACTGATAATATGAAATACGGGATACTTAGCTATCTTATAGTCATGTACACTGGTTTTCACCCACCTCCCTGGGTGTGAATCAGCTACATGATTATCGGGTAAGTTTAATATTGAAAAATGTTATTTTCATTAGTAAAATAAATTTTTGAATATACTTACCCGATAATCATGATTTAATTGACCCACCCTTCCTCCCCATAGAGAACCAGTGGACCGAGGAAAAATTGAGGTGGTGTCAACAAGAAGTACTGCAGTACCTGGCCACAGGTGGCGCTGGTGAGTACACCCCCTTCTAGTATAGTGATCGCTGGCGTATCCCTTCCGTAGAATTCTGTCGGGCAACGGAGTTGACAGCTACATGATTATCGGGTAAGTATATTCAAAAATTTATTTTACTAATGAAAATAACATATTCCAGGGAAGGCTGTTTTGTGTTCCCAAAAAAGACTCGGACAAACTCAGAATCATTCTAGACTTGTCTCCACTCAACAAGTTCATCGAGAACAACAAGTTCCGGATGCTTACCTTGCAACACTTAAGGACCCTTCTACCTAAAGGGGCATACACAGTCTCAATAGACCTGGCAGATGCTTGCTGGCACCTACCATTCAGTCGCCCCCTCTCCTCCTACCTAGGATTCAGGCTACAGAAGACAGAATTTGTCTTCACAGCCATGCCCTATGGGCTAAACATGGCCCCAAGGATATTCACAAAGCTAGCAGATACAATCGTCCAGCAACAACGCTCCGAGGGAGTTCTAGTAGTAGCATACCTGGACAATTGGCTGGTGTGGGCAGCATCCAAGACTACTTGTCTGCAAGCGGCCAGAAAGGTGATCCAGTTCCTGGAGTACCTGGGCTTCAAGATCAATCTCAAAAAGTCTTGCCTTTCTCTAGCTAATTTTCAATGATTACGAATCCATTGGAACTTAAAGTCACACCACCACCTCTCCATTCCATTAAAGAAGAGGAGAGACATAGTGGGAACTGTCAAGAGACTAATCCAACACAAGTGGATATCAAGACGCCAATAGGAAAGAGTATTGGACTCTCTCCAGTTTGCAGCAGTGACAGACCCGGTGCTAAAAGCACGAATAAAGGATGTGTCAGGAGTCTGGAGAAGATACGCATCAAACGCTCGAAGAGATCAACTAAGGTTGACCCCGACCCGATTGCGCACGCTATTAAGGCCGTGGTCAACAGCCAAGAGCCTAGCACGGACAATTCCCCTGCAACCACCACAACCCTCAGTCGTGATACACACGGACGCCTCCCTGGAAGGATGGGGAGGCCATTCGCAAGAAAGGAAAGTGCAAGGGAATTGGTCGCACCAGTTCAAAACCTTTCAGATCAACATCGTGGAGGCCATGGCAATCTTCCTAACGTTGAAAAAACTATCCCCTCGTAGAGCAGTCCACATCAGACTGGTCTTGGACAACGAAGTGATAGTAAAATGTCTAAATCGACAAGGCTCGAGATCACCTCACATCAATCACATGATGTTAGCCATCTTTTACCTGGCAAGGATGAGAGGATGGCATTTATCAGCAGTTCACCTTCAAGGGTTCCGCAATGTGACGGCGGACGCTCTATCCAGGCAAAAGCCCATAGAGACAGAATGGTCCCTAGACGCAGACTCATTCTCCTTCATCTTGTAAAAAGTCCCGGAACTGCAGATCGACCTATTTGCAACGAGTGACAACAAGCAACTACCTCGTTACGTAGCCCCTTACGTGGACCCTCGAGCAGAAGCGATAGATGCCATGTCTCTCGACTGGAACAGGTGGAATCGCATTTACCTGTTTCCACCAACCAATCTCCTGCTAAAGGTCCTTGACAAGCTAAGATCCTTCAGAGGAACAGCTGCAGTAGTGGCCCCCAAATGGCCCAGAAGCAATTGGTTCCCTCTAGTTCTAGAATTGAAACTGAAGCTGTTTCCTCTGCCGAACCCAGTTTAATCCAACCGGTTCAGAAGTCGACTGTTTACGCTTCATCCTCGAGAACCAACAACCTACATCTCATGATTTTCTCGCCCTAGCAGCGAAGAAAAAGTTTGGGATCTCAAAGGGCAAAATTGACTTCATTGAAGAGTACAAGTTAAGTTCAACTAGGAAGCAATTTGAATCATCTTGGAAGAAGTGGGTTTCCTTTGTGAAAGCAAGGAAACCAACAGAAATATCAATAGATTTCTGTCTTTCTTTCTTCATTCACCTACACAAACAAGGCCTGGCTTCCACCACGATAACTGCGTGTAAGT
The DNA here is from genome assembly GCF_036898095.1 of Palaemon carinicauda. Taxonomy (NCBI): domain Eukaryota; kingdom Metazoa; phylum Arthropoda; class Malacostraca; order Decapoda; family Palaemonidae; genus Palaemon; species Palaemon carinicauda. Next base: position 103,663,136 of record NC_090735.1, read on the forward strand.
TGGCTTTGACTAGACCTCTTCTGTATGCCTTTGAGGTGGATCTCACAAGTGAAATCTTCAATAAGATACCAAAAGCATGCGCTAGACTCAAGCCAGCAACCCCACCAAAGCCCATCACATGGTCATTGGTCAAAGTCTTGCTTTGAATCTAAACTATGAGGATTGCACCCTAAAGGATCTAACACAGAAAGTTATCTTTCTGTTTGCAATAGCCTCAGGGGCTAGAGTTAGTGAAATAGTGGCCCTATCCAGAAATGAAGGCCATGTTCACTTCCTAGACACAGGAGAACTGAATCTCCTCCCTGATCCTGCCTTTCTCGCCAAGAACAAGTTGCTCACCAAAAGGTGGCATCTTTGGAGAATCTGCCCACTGAAGGAAGATGTCTCTCTATGGCCAGTAGGGAGTCTCAAGGTCTATCTTCAAAGAATTTCAGACTTCATAGAGGGACAGCTGTCCCGAGGCGAAACCTTAGGATCGAACTTATCCCTAAGACAACTGAGAGCGAAACTCACCTACTTTATTCGCAGAGTGGATCCTGACAACACACCCGCAGGTCATGATCCAAGGAAAGTTGCTTCTTCGTTGAATTTCTTCCAACACATGGACTTTGAGAGGCTCCGCTCATATACTGGGTGGAAATCATCCAGTCTTCTATAAACATTATGCGAAGCAAGTACACGAGATAAAACACTTTGTGGTGGCGGCGGGTAGTGTCATAGAACCCGTCGTCTAGTGCTGCGATGAACAGTGGACTGTTTTGGGACCCAACAGTGCATCGGGTGAATAGATATTAATACTGTACCTTCTTGTGAAAATCACTACGGTGATTAATAGACTGTTCTATACAGGTGCAGAATCTAACCAATAACACCAGTGCCGTGTGAACATTTGAACACAGTGTTGATGCATATCCAACATCTGAGTGAAACTAGACATGTTTAGCTTCACATTCATTTGAGTGGCATTAAATAATGAATTCATATACCTGTACTATATGTATATTCTTCCCTTACAGGTAAGAAATATATATAACCATGATGTTTATCTATGCAAGGTTAGACTTCTACTTTGTGATGTATACATTTATAATTTATTTTGCTTATGAAAATAGAAAAATGTAGCTGCGTCTTCTTTTAATTCTCAGTTAATGAATTAAAGGAACCCAGAGTTTTATTCTATTTCTTTAAATAGAACCTTGAACGTACAGATGTCCAAAGCACGAAAAGGTAATCTCCAGAAAGTTTCCCTTTCGTTCTTACGGATATACAAACTTTGAATCCTTACAGTCGAAGTCGGCACTTTCCCTGCAGTGGACAGGAAGCCCTAAGCTAGTTCCAAGCTTAGTGGATATGACAAATAACGATAATGTCATATACGGGTCTAGCAGACCATATAAGAAACTCATTCAAAGTAAAGGCACTTATACAAACCCACAGATATAGTACTTTCAAGTTAATTCTCTGGTAAGCTTCCATCAGGACGACATGACCAAGCGCAAAAAGCGGATTTTGAGCAAAGTGAAAAATCTATTTTTGGGTGAGATAGCAATGTCGTCCTGATGAACCCACCCTTCTTTCTAAAATGACCCCACCCGAAACTACTCTATCTGCAGCTATTCCAGCTTAAATGCAAGTTAGGAATGAAGGCCCGTAGTAGTACGGAGAGGAGGTCCACCTGATACCTTGATAGCAGCTCTGTTTTTGTTCGCCGCTCTTCCCCCTCAAAGAATTAAATCTATTTGGGGTGAAGATTGCTATGTGTCGTATCTAAAAATACGTCTCCTGATATTATGCGATATCCTTAAAGCTATACAGTATTAAGGATACTCGCGCCAGGAGTTAGAATTCTGGAGACCTATGGTTAATTCTCTGGGAGTATCACTGTAGCAAATATCCCTTAGAAAGCTATCTAAAGGAACCTTCTATCAGAATGATATGGCTATCTCACCCAAAAATAGATTTTTCACTTAGCTCAAATGTATATGAATACATATATATGAATTATTATTATTATTATTATTATTATTATTATTATTGTTATTATTTTTATTATTTTTATTACTAGCCAAGCTACAACCTTAGTTGGAAAAGCAAGATGCTAAATGCCCAAGGGCTATCAACTATAAATAGACTTATGTCAGCCTGTTCAACATAAAGACATTTGCTGCAACTTTGAACTTTTGAAGTTCTACCGATTCAGCTACCCAATTAGGTAGATCATTCCACAACTTGGTCACAGCTGGAATAAAACTTCTGGAATACTATGTAGTAATGAGCCTTATGATGAGAAGGCCTGACCATTAGAATTAACTGCCTGCCTAGTATTACGAAAAGGATGAAATTGTCCAGGAAGATCTGAATGTAAAGGATGGTCAGAATTATGAAAAATCTTATGCAACATGCATAATGAACTAATGTAACAACGGTGCCAAAGATTAATATCTAGATCAGGAATAAGAAATTTAATAGACCGTAAGTTTCTGCCCAACAAATTAAGATGAGAATCAGCAGCTGAAGACTAGGCAGGAGAACAATACTCGAAACAAGGTAGAATGAAAGAATTGAAACACTTCAGAATAGATTGACCACCAAAATTCTTAGAAGACTTTCTTAATAAGCCAATTTTTTGTGCAATTGGAGAAGACACGGATCTAATATGTTTCTCAAAAGTAAATTTGCTGTCAAAAATCAAATCTAAAATTTTAAAAGAATCATATAAAGTTAAAGAAACATTATCAGTGTTCAGATCCGGATGTTGAGGAGCCACTGTCCTTGACCTACTTACAATCATACTTTGAGTTTTGTTAGGATTCAACTTCATACCCCATAATTTGCACCATGCTCTAATTTTAGCTAGATCTTTATTAAGGGATTCAGTAACCCCTAGATCTATATTCAGGGGATGGAATTGATGCAAAGAGAGTAGCATCATCTGCATGTGCAACCAGCTTGTTTTCTAGGCCAACCACATGTCATGTGTATATATTATGAAAAGTAATGGGCTAATAACACTACCCTGTGGAACACCAGATGTCACATTCCTGTACTCACTATGGTGCCCATTAACAACAACTCTTTGAGATCTATTACTTAAAAATTCAATAATAATGCTAAGAAATGACCCAGCCACCCCCAACTATTTGAGTTTGAAAACAAGGGCCTCATGATTAACAGGGTCAAAGGCAGCGCTAAAATCAAGGCCAATCATACGAACTTCCTGACCACAATCAAGGAATTTCTGTATAGCATTGGAGATTGTAAGAAGGGCATCACTTGCTCCAAGGCCTTTACGAAAACCAAATTGCAAACTAGGGAATAGATGATTACTTTCTGCAAACCTATAAAGACGTTTTGCCAGAAGACGTTAAAAACTTTAGATGGTATGGGAGTTATGGAAATTGGGCAGTAATCAGTTGGACTTGAGCTACCACAAACACATTTACATAGAGGAGTAACATCACCAATTCTCCAAGTGCTAAAAGCTCCTCTTCTTGCTAACTTGCGCAAAACAACAGATAACTTTGGAGCTAGGAAATCTGCAGTCTTTATAAAAAACAAAGTGAAAATACCCTTTGGATGTACACCTCCATAAGCATCAAGGTCCATGAACAGAGCTTTAATTTCATGAGATCGAAAAGCTAAACTAGTTAATTTACCCTCGGGAAAATAGGAATGATGAAGTTCGAGTTTTTCATTACTCTGTTTACTGTCAAACACATCAGTCAAAAGGGTTGCCTTTTCCTTTGGACAGAGAGTGACTGAGCCATCTGGTTTAAGTAAAGGAGGAACTTTTGCATCTATACCAAAGAGTGCAGGTTTAAGGGCAGACCACCATTTATGTTTCTGAGTTGTCCCAGAAAGTGTTTCTTTTATGGTTAAATTGTATTCCTTTTCAGTTGAAGCATAAAATTCTCTGAGCAAAAGCTCTAAGCTGAGTATAGTTATTCCAGGTCAAATCTGATCTGTTACCCTTCCAAAGGTGATATGCCTCCTGCTTCTGCAAATAAGCACATCTACAATCATCATTGAACCACGGTTTGTCCTTCAGTCGGTACCTAAGCACATGAGAAGGGATACACCTATCAATTATGTTGACTAGATTCTCATTAAAAGGGACAACAGGATCAACACTACTAAATAATTGTGACCAATTCAAGCCCAAAAGATCATGCAAAATCTTATTCCAGTCTGCTTGAGATTTCATATAAATTTTACATGAGTATGATACATCAGGGACAGTGCTCAGTCTTCACTACTAATGAAAGCAAGGCATGATCAGATGTCCCGACAGGAGAACTAACCTTACATGTTATAATGCCAGGGGAGTCAGTGTGTACGAGGTCCAAGTAATTATCAGACCTGTGAGTAGCTCGACTTTGGAGATGGATCCTCTGTCATACGTCGACATAGTAGTGTCTGAGGTGTCTTCTGCTGCCGCTATCGACGCCCTTGCCACTTCAGACTTTTCAGCTGTTGCTGCCAACTGCACTTCCCAAGTTCCTGATCATCCTTCGAGGGGGAAGCAAAGTCTTTCGTCTGTTTCAACTGTGAGAAGAGTGTTTCTCCTCGGAGGAAGAATTCACCCACAGAGACTCCTCTGGGGAGGACTGCTACTTCTAGAGATCAGCTTGCTGATCCACCGGCCCCCAGAGGGCATTATCGATCTTGCAGAGCTCGCCCTCCGCTTCACCTTAGAGGTCGCCCATTGCCATCGGTGAAAAGGCGTCTCTTCGGCTCTTAAGCCTCGTCTTTGCAGCCTTCCTCCGCAGAGGAGCCTCCTCTTGCGTCGTCGTCTTCTGGCCCTCGACGTTCGCCTGTTCTTGGACCTTCTCCTGGTGATGCTGCCACTAGCCTTGGACTTTATTCTTGGACTCCTGTGAATCGCTCGCAATCCCCCATGGTGGATGTTTGCCCCTTCCAAAGTGCACATCCCTATTCCTGCATCGGTTCTATCCTTCTGACCTGTCTCCTCCGTTCCTGTCTCGTGATGTTTCAAAACATCACTCACCCTCGAGATGCGCCTTCCTTCACAGCATTCCAGACCTTCGGCTGGGCGCTAGCGCTCTTCAGTGCACCAGCGCTCACCAACATCTTGTCAGTGCTCTCAAGCACGCTAGCGCTTTCCAGCGCATCAACGCTCTCCAGAGTGTCAGCGCTCCCCATGTGGCGGGATGTTGCAAAAACAACCCCCACACCCTTGATCACACTAACTGACAAATAGTCTCCTCTGCACAAACTTTCCCCTTACGTAATCTACAACCAGACTCTTAGACAAAAAGGACGAAATAAACAAAACATAACATAACCTTAAAACTATATATTTCTTACTAACTATAATAAATCCAATCAAAACCATCCACATTCAAAATACTTAACACTAATCATAAACAACATTAAATATAAAAACGTAACACCATTCAAATAAACGCAAAAAAAAAAAAAAAAACCTAACAAACTTAAATTACACCGCACACCAACACCAAAAATAAATATATATATATGAACACCAACACAGAGCCGACAGTCTTTTACGGCAACTACCACAATCACAGCTTTTTAAATAACAGATTAAACTGTGTGGCAATTTGCCACAACTGCCTCGCTGAATTGGTTGGTAGTCATCATCCTCATCATCATTATTATCATCATCATCATCATCATCAACAATCCAAATACAAAGGCCAGGTCATCATCGGTTCAGCAATCCAAAAGCGCAGTCTAACACAATTAATTACAGGCCAGGTCATCAACAATAATCCAAATCCAAGCAGTCGTGCCAAGTTCCTTATTACAGCCAAGTTGTCATCAATTACTGTCACATTCAAAGAAAATCTCTCCAAAGGAGGAATCACGGCCTGCCAAAATAAAAAGAAAAACACTTACGAACACTCCTAGCTAACTGAACTATCGCACTATAATCAAAGATAAATAATAAATTGTTCCTATCATTCACAATCACTACAAGCAAAGATAAACAAAACTGTACTTACTTTTGAAATATATAAACACTTTCTCGCTGGTTGAAAAATGATATAAAATATAATCCAGCATTCACAAACGAACTGTCTCAAACTGCAGTCCAATAAAAAGAGCATTCGCTCCGAAACATTCACCACTGTCGTAACCTAACTAAAAAATGTAAACAAACAACCTCATTTGTACCAACTGTCTTTCTCACCACAAACAATCATTCTCTAACTACCACTTGCTCTTCGGCGCGCACCGCGGACACACAAACACACAAACACACACACAAACACACACTCTCGCGCGATCTAGCAAAACTAAAGCAAATGAAATTCTCTCTCTCTCTCTCTCTCTCTCTCTCTCTTTCTCTCTCTCTCTCTCTCTCTCTCTCTCTCTTCTCTCTCTCTCTCTCTCTCTCTCTCTCTCTCTCTCTCTCTCTCTCTCTCTCTCTCTCTCTCTGGATTTGGCAAAAGAAAAAAATTTAAATAAAACAAAAATAAATCCTCCACATTCCTCCCCCCTTACTTTGCCAAATCCTTCTCACACAACACTTACATTATTTTTTTCATAACCCAGTCGCAGTCGGGAACGGGACCTCTACTCCGAGTAACTGGGCCTCCATATACTCTCTCATTCACTTCTTCCTTATCACAATCATTCGCTACATTAACACTATTCCTATCTAAATCCCTATCATCTAATATATCATGTACAATCATATCTACCTCGTTCTCATCTGGCCCTATAATTACACTCATTTCTGTAAACAGTTCATCCATTTCATCAAAAACATTCTCAACTTTAGCAAAAGATTCATTCATACTACTAATCATTCTCCTATCTCTCACTCTCGCATTCATCATCCTTTCTTTTACATCACCTAAGGAAAAGCCACACACACTATAGGTATCATTCATACTCAGCCATGATTCATCTGTATTAACACATTTATCTTCCATACACACTTGCACATTTACACCCTTGTCATACTTATTTCTATTCTCACTTTTACTTATAAAATTTCCCCTTCTTTCATCTTTACTTAAAGCTCTTGTATTCTTCCTTTTCTTATATTCTACTAACACCAACTGTTTACCTTCCAGACCTAAGTCCTCATACATACTAGGTTCACCCTTGTTCCTTTTCAACCATTTACTCATCCCATTCTCTTGGATATACTCGGGTACCTCTTTCTATTTACGCAACTGGTTGAGGTGGGCCCTAATTTTTTCCACAATACCACCCACACACAACTTACCCAAAACGTAACTTAATCCACTCGAACCAACTTCTAACACCTCATAGGGACCTTCAAATTTATCACGCACCTTATTTACATTCATTCTACCCTTTTCAATTACTTCTTTCATCACTCTCTCACCAACTTTAAAGCTTTCAAACCTCCTATTTGCTTTCCTCCACACATCTCTATCATCCTCCGACACACCCAACCTCGGTCTTATTATCTTTTCAAAATTTAACACAAACTTACCTGGAGACATACCCGTACTCTTATGCACTGTTGCATTGTAAGCCCATAATGCTCTACCAACATACAAATCCCAATCATTATCACATGTACTAATCATTCGCAAAATTTCAGTTAATGTTCTTACAGTCCTTTCAGCCAACCCATTCGCACTTGGCATATAAGGAGTCGAATACACATGTTCAATACCCCATTCTCTTAACATCTGCTCAAACTCCCATCCAACAAACTCAGGGCCATTATCACTTAACATTCTCACAGGCTTACACACACACATCGGCAACATCACTTGACCAACCATTCTTGCAACAGTCTCACTCCGTTTATCCTTGATGGGTATTGCATAGGTAAATTTACTCATGTGATCAACCATAACAATCATTCCCACATGTCTTCTCGCAGTCACAGGCAACGAAACACAATCAATCACAAACATCTCAAATGGTTCTTTCATACGTAATCTCAAAACAGGCGGATTAGCATGCACTCTCTGATACTTCCCTTTCTGGCAATCTTCACACGTGGTCGCTACATCCTTACATATCTGACTCAACCCAGGTGTAAACAATCTCTCACGCATGCATTCCCATAATTTATTCTTACCCATATGCCCATATCTGTCATGCACTAACATACACATACTTACTGCTGCATGCATTGGAAACACAGGAACATATATATCTTCATCCATTCCTTTATGTAGAAAATAAACAATATTCTTACACACAATAAGTCTCTTACTAACTTTCTTATACACCTCTAAATTAGACGGCCATTCTTCTACCTCAATACTATTCAACATACATTCACGTAACCTTTTAATTTCCTCACATTCATCGTGCATTTCTTCCACCTCCTCTTTAGTCAGTAGATCATCCTCACTCCTCGTAATATCAACCATGCCAACAAAATTCGCCATAAATACACTATTATCTTCTATCACAACTACTTCACATCCATTCTTCAGAAGCAAAGCACTACCAATATCAACTGATAAATCATGCAATCTTAAAGTCAATTCCTATCAAAAAACAACTAGGCATCTCATTCTCTCCCATTACAATAAAATTATGTTCCACCTCCATACTTCCCAGTTTTACTTTCAAACGCACTTCTTCCCAAACTAGCAAACTTCCTTTACCTATCCCATGAATTCTCACACTCGTACATTGCCGTTTCACTTCCCAATTGTACCGCTCTATTTCCTTGATAACAGACATATTCACTAATGACACTTGCGCACCTGTATCAATTAAACTACAGTATTCATTCTCATTTATACCCACATACGTCATCATTCTTCCTTTTACACCATGCATACAAATGTTTACTCTCCTATCAATAGGGTCATCCTTATCACACCCATGGTCATCTTCGCTATCTTCCATGCTCATACCACTCGGATTCAAGTCACTCAGACAATCCTCCTTCTTACTCAACAACTTGCAACATCTTTCATTACATTGTAACCTCAATATATACAGTACTCCCTTTCAATCTCTTTATTTGCTCGGTACTGCATCGGACGATTTCACCCAAAATACAAATAAACAGTGACACCATATAACATACTTACTACCAACAATACTTTTGATAACAATTCACCCTCAAGCATACTATCCTCCTCCTTATATGCCATTTCTTTCGATACTTCATTCCTAACACTCATTCTAAGCTCATCTATACTAGCAGGTATATCCCTATTCAAACCCTTCAATTTAACCTTATTTAACCCACACAAAATACATTTATACACCATGTCATCCCCTTCAAAACTTTGTACCACCATTAAATCTTCCGGCAACCTTTCAAAATTACTATCATCCTCGCTACTCTCTTCTATCTTACCATGCATTCTTGACATCGCATCTGCTATCACGTTCTTACTCCCAGGTACATATTCTAGCTTTAAGTCAAATTCATTCAAATCCTCTATTGTCCTCGCAACTCTAGCATTCACAGACTCTTTCCTAATCATGTACACTAGGGGCTGATGGTCAGTACGCACAATAAATTTCACACCATACAAAAATACCTTCAACGCTTTCACGCAAAACCTTATCGCAGCCAACTCCCTTTCAATCGTGGAATACTTTCGCTCAGCCTTATTAAATGCTTTGCTTACATACGCTATCACTCTCAACTGTTCATCTCCGTTTATTCTTTGCATTTGAACCAAGCAACCACCCATACTAATCCCACTAGCATCCGTATATAACTCTAGCATACTCGCATGTTCACTATAATCGGGAAAAGCCAAAGTGACGTCTCTCGCAGCCTCTTCTTTCAAGTTTTCAAATGCTTCAATCATACGCTCATCCCATTTCAGTCTCGTACTATTTCTCTTACCTGTCCACTCATTCAAAGGCTTCCCTATTCCCGAACAATCTCTGACAAACTTCCGACCAAATTCAATTAACCCAAGAAAACCTCTCAACTCACGCACCGTATGAGGACGTGGAAACTCTCTCACCTTACTCACAAACTTTTCACTCTTCCTTATACCCGATTCACTCACCACATGCCCAAGAAATTCCACCTCCCCGGCCAACCATGTACACTTTTCAAGCTTAACTTTCACACCAACTTCTATCAACCGTTCTAATACTGCTTCAAGCAACTGCATATGTTCCTCAACAGTCTCACTAGCAATCAAAATATCATCAATAAAAACAGTCACCTTCTGTCTATCAAACCCAGCCAAAACTACATTCATCGCCCTCTGGAAGGCAGCAGGCGCATTAGCAAGGCCAAAACTTAATCTCTTAAACTGATAATGACAATTACTGCTCGAAAATGCTGTAATGGGCCTGCTCCCCTCTGCCAGAGGCATCTGGTAATAGGCCCTAACTAAATCTAACTTTGTAAAAACTTTCATACCATGCATCTTATACACACAGTCAGACACTACATTCATTGGGAAACGTTCTTTAACAGTTACTTCATTCACCTTCCTATAATCAATACACATACGTAAACTTCCATCCGGCTTTCTTACAGGTACAATAGGGCTATTCCAGGCACTCTCACTCCTTTCTATTACACCCATTTGCTCTAACTCCTGGCACTGCTCTTCTATTTCTCTGGCAATAGGCGGAGAAAAATGTCGGGAACGCTGATATATGGGGGTATCATTACTAAGAACTATCTTAAATTCAGGCAGCTTTGATCCCCCACAATCCTCGTCACCGCGACTCAAAACTCTCCGTCTATCCCATAACATCCTATACAATTGTTCCCTTTCTCCCTCACTTATATTCTCATCTACATTAATTCTTTCTTTCAAACTTTCATAGTCCCAATCGTCATCCTGCTTTATCTTACCCTTCATAACACGTCTCAATTTAACATACCTTTCATCCTCTACATTGACCAACGTATACATACATCCCATGCAATCACCCTCACGTATACCCCGTATTCTCTTCCTCCTTACAGTCGGCAACAAGCTCACATACACCTTCGGCTCCTGCAAATTCAAAATACCATCATACACATGCACACTTGCTTTCACCAAATTACTTGCTTCCGAACCTTCCACTACATATTCACAATTGTCACTATTGGCAATTCCCAGACTATTCGGCCATGCAACTTTTACACTGACAACCTCACTTGCTTGCATCTTTTGACAATTTAACACCTTCTTTTGCTATTAACGGCACACCTTTCCATACCTTCGTACATACACTACCATCTTCATTCAAATAAAATTCCCCACAAAATTTACCCTTAACTTTCATCTCTATCATATTTACACTAGGATGTACAATCATACCGCATTTTTTCAAGAAGTTATAACCTAACAACACATCGTATTTGTCATTTACTCCCTCAACCACATAATCATTACCTTCCATCATCAGCCCCCCAATCATAACATTTTCACGTAACTTTCCTTGCACAGACATACTTAAATTACCGATACCTTTCACTTCACCTTTACACCCCCTAAATTCACACACATCCCTTACCTTATCGTATGCATTCCTAAACATTAAATTGACACCACAACCAGTATCAATCAGACCAACTAGCTCTATTCCATTAAAATTTACTTTTGCACTCATGCAATCATAGGCTCTTTCGCCCATCACGTCTTCATGTAGTAAACCTTCACGAACATGCATCACATTCACTCCGCACACACTCGAGGACTCACCCAGCTGAACCATCTTACACTCTAGTTTCCCGAACATCCTGGCTGATTTACTCCCTTCTTCCTACATACCCTAGCTACATGCCCATCTGCACCACATTCAGTACACTTACCCCGTGGCTCCTTGCACATTCTAGCATAATGACCATCCTTACCACAATTACCGCAAATCACATTTGTACGATTACTCCGACATCCACTCGCTATGTGCCCAGTCATACCACACCGATAACATTTTATCCCTTTCTCTTTCTTGCACTCACTAATTCTATGCCCTACCTCACCACATCCAAAACAAGCACCTAGAGCCCATCTACATTCATTCTTCTTATGTCCTACTTTCCCACATCTATAACACTTCTCTTCACGGATACAACTACCTGACCTACCTTGCGGCGCACTAGCACTCCTATCCCTCCAAACCTGATTCCCTTGCCTAAACCCTTCATTTGTCCTTACAGGTATTCCCACATTACTCGCCCTAACACTCCTATCTACTACACTATCCGCTACCCTCATCGGTCCTCTCATAACAGCATCTCTAAAACTAACAAATTCTGGCACACTTTCCTCCATTCCAGTTCTTACACTCACAGATTTACTTTCTTTCATACATCTATCCAACTCGTAATCCTCAACTGTCTCTAAAATATCATCCCATGTCAATCTTTCTTTCGTCCACCTCATTTTCTCCTTCCGTTTCAAATTAACAAACTCAGCCACATTCTCAGGTACAGTAGCCAAAAACTTCTTCATTAACTCCTTATTCTCATTTATACCTTCATCCCCATACTTCTTCCTAGCTAAAGTTTCCAACCTACATACGTACATTGATATCGCTTCTCCTGCATTCATCCGTGCTTCATCAAAATCATTCTTACGCTTATACTTAACACTCCCTTTCATACGTTTTACCTGCTCAATTATTCTCTTTTTCACACTTTCATAATCAACGTCCCCTACACTCATTATCACTCCATACATCGTCAACAAATACCCAGTCAAATATTCTCCTAACTCCCTAGCCCAAACTCTTTTACTATCACCATACTTATCCTGACAATACCTCTCATACTCCTTGAAAAAATCATATACATCCCTACTGCTATGCTCATTGAACCTTTCAAACCGAGGTACCTCTCTCATAAACACAGTCTTACACACATCACGTTCATTCTCACTGCTATCATCACTGTCTACTCCCTTGTTACCTTCTTCCTCATTTGAATACAATGAATCCACTTCCACACTTAAATTCCTATCCTTAACCATTCCCTTCTTACCCTTTTTCTTACTTACCACTTTCACCCATTCACGATCGTCCTTGCTATCAGCCTGATACTTTTTCTTCTCTTTCTTCACATCACTTTTACCTTTCCTTTCATCTTTCCTCTCACCTTTCTGTTCATCCTTACTATGCCTAATTCCCTTATCTTCAATATCACCATCACTATTACTACTATCACTTCCTTTCCCATTATCACCTACCTTAACCTTTTCTTCCACTACCAACCCATTACCCGAAGCTGAGGACACTCCTCCGACTGCACCTTCACCCATTATAGTTTTCATCATCCCCATGACTTGCCCCATCATATCTTCCAATCGGTTCTCCATTCGTTCCTCATTCTCTTTCATCCTCATCTCAAAACATTCTTCCACTTTCTCTACAGTTCCCTGAATTTCCCTCAGTTTCCTATGCATCTCCTCATTCTCACACCTTAACCACTTATTCTCTTGCAACAACTTCTCCTCACGCTCCTTACTCAGCCGCAATTCCTCCTTCAAAACCCTTAACTGTTCTTCCATTTTTTATCAACCTGTTTTTCAGCCTTAAATCTAATTCCTAATCCTATCAGTCCTTTGTCAAAGAGTCCAGCTTCAATCCCACCTCGGCAGTCCCTGTTCGGGCGCCAAAATAATGTGGCGGGATGTTGCAAAAACAACCCCCACACCCTTGATCACACTAACTGACAAATAGTCTCCTCTGCACAAACTTTCCCCTTACGTAATCTACAACCAGACTCTTAGACAAAAAGGACGAAATAAACAAAATATAACATAACCTTAAAACTATATATTTCTTACTAACTATAATAAATCCAATCAAAACCATCCACATTCAAAATACTTAACACTAATCATAAACAACATTAAATATAAAAACGTAACACCATTCAAATAAACGCAAAAAAAAAAAAAAAACCTAACAAACTTAAATTACACCGCACACCAACACCAAAAATAAATATATATATATGAACACCAACACAGAGCCGACAGTCTTTTACGGCAACTACCACAATCACAGCTTTTTAAATAACAGATTAAACTGTGTGGCAATTTGCCACAACTGCCTCGCTGAATTGGTTGGTAGTCATCATCCTCATCATCATTATTATCATCATCATCATCATCATCAACAATCCAAATACAAAGGCCAGGTCATCATCGGTTCAGCAATCCAAAAGCGCAGTCTAACACAATTAATTACAGGCCAGGTCATCAACAATAATCCAAATCCAAGCAGTCGTGCCAAGTTTCTTATTACAGCCAATTCGTCATCAATTACTGTCACATTCAAAGAAAATCTCTCCAAAGGAGGAATCACGGCCTGCCAAAATAAAAAGAAAAACACTTACGAACACTCCTAGCTAACTGAACTATCGCACTATAATCAAAGATAAATAATAAATTGTTCCTATCATTCACAATCACTACAAGCAAAGATAAACAAAACTGTACTTACTTTTGAAATATATAAACACTTTCTCGCTGGTCGAAAAATGATATAAAATATAATCCAGCATTCACAAACGAACTGTCTCAAACTGCAGTCCAATAAAAAGAGCATTCGCTCCGAAACATTCACCACTGTCGTAACCTAACTAAAAAATGTAAACAAACAACCTCATTTGTACCAACAGTCTTTCTCACCACAAACAATCATTTTCTAACTACCACTTGCTCTTCGGCGCGCACCGCGGACACACAAACACACACTCTCGCGCGATCTAGCAAAACTAAAGCAAATGAAATTCTCTCTCTCTCTCTCTCTCTCTCTCTCTCTCTCTCTCTCTCTCTCTCTCTCTCTCTCTCTCTCTCTCTCTCTCTCTCTCTCTCTCTGGATTTGGCAAAAGAAAAAAATTTAAATAAAACAAAAATAAATCCTCCACACCCAGTGCTTCAGCGCTCTCCAGTGCATCATCTCTCTCTAATGCCCTAGCGATCTCCTGATCGCCTGCACTCTCCAGCACGTTCTTGCCGTTTGAAACACCAGCATTTGCCGGCTTGCCAGCTTATCTATGATCACCAGCGCAACAGCGCTCTCCTGTGCTCCAGCATTCTCTGGCACATCTGCGCTCTCCTACTCGTCAGCGCTCTCCAGCTTGCTAACTCTCTCCTGTGCATCAGAGCACTCTCCTGTGCGCCAGCCCCCTCCGGCTCATCAGAGCTCGGCAGCTCATCAGCACTCTAGCTCACCTGCGCACCTGCACCCGCCTGTGCACCAGCATTCTCCGGCTCACTAGCACTCACCTGCTCTCCCGCGCTCATCTGCGCACCAGCGCTCTGCAGTTCGCCAACGCTCTCCTGTGTAGCACTTTCCTGCGCGCCAACACTCTCCTGCACATAAGCACTTTCTGACTCTCCAACACTCGCCAACACACCAGTACTTTCCTGCGCACTTGCGCAAGAGTCAAAAATAGCAAAAAGGCAAACTTTTTGACAGGTCACCATCGCCCCATTCCCCTCCCTACAAACGCATTACAGCGTACCCGCCAGGAAAAGGAGGAAGAGACTCCACAGAAGGGTTCAAGATTCCGTAGATTCCCTCTTCGAAGGCGGACCCACAGCATCAACTATAGGTGAAGACTCCTCACAGGGATCCATTGATCCCTTTCTCTTCAGGAGCTCTCTCTGACAGTGCCACTGTCAGCAGACAGCCTTGGTTCAGTGCCATGGTCAGAGCAGTTGTGCAAGCCTTCGGGCCTGCTTTTATTAGCTTGCTCTTTGGACACCTCACAACATCTGATAACACCAGCAGTTCTCCTGTAAAGAACCTTGGCTGCTTCTCCCTTGAAGAGAAAAAGAGGAGTCTTAGATGCGGTAATATCCCTTAGGATGAAACCGACTCCTTTTAGGTCTTCGAGGCCTGTCCCTCCTGACTCGCCCTCCGGACGCTCAATTGCCTCACCTCTGTTGAGGGAGTCTCGCTAGGTTCAGAATTTCCTCTCTTCCACCTTCGGAGGAAAATTCTCCTCGCACAGAGTTTTCCACCACTGGCTGAAGTCAAGAAGGATAACTCCATCGGGCCTTCGATACTTGAGTCATATCTCCCTCCCCGGAAGGAATCAAAGGACTCTTAAGACACTTCCAATGTACAGTACTCTTCAAGGACATCCAGGTCTTCAGGAACTACCAGTCACTCTAGGAATGTTCACGACCCACCCCAAGAGGAGCTCTCTGGGGTGGAAGAAGACTTTGCTGCCAGTCTCACTTCAGAGGGGGAGAGGAAAAGTCAAAACATGCCTAATGGCAAGTCCTGACTCTTATCAGGGTACTCAACGGGTTTACCGACCCAGATATACCCCCATGGGAGGGCAAAGACACAGTCTTAGATAATGCCTTTGGCACTCAGAAGCCCTCTCAGACCAGTGTAGCCTTGCCCTGGTCTCAAGGGCTAAAGAGTGCCCGGGCAAAGATCGCCCAACAGCTCTCCGAGCTCTCCTCCTCTCAACGCTCCAGCTCTACCGCCAAGCACGCGAGGAGGTATTTTTAAGTTTTGGACGAGCCTCATCCAGGTCTTTCACTCTACCACTCTCTGGAAGAGCTCATCATGGGAGTCTCTCTTGAGAGGCTCTCCAACCGTCAGATCACTTTCTCGGCAGTCAAGATCCTCAACCAGGAAGAGGTCACAAAGTATACCATGCAGGCTACTGCATGGCTTGATCTTTGGTTGGGGACCCGGGGAATCCTGGTACGAACCGAGGATTTTTCTGAAGAACACACCAGGAAAGCTAAGGAAACTTTCCTTCCCTCAAGCCCTCGCACCATCGAGTTTCTTGCCCATCAAGTCTCAAACTTATAGGCAAACACAATCCTGAAACGTCGAGATGCTGTGTCTGAGAGATTCCATCAGCAGGTCCTTAATGCCAAGATCGCTAGGCTTAAGAACTCCTTTCTTTTTGAGCCAAAAGATGTGGAACAACCTGCTGAGAGATGGAGGAAGTCTCACAGGGTCTCCGTCCTCCATAGGGCTTTGACATCCAAGCCCTATAAACCAACAGCTCCTCAGCAATCCCGTCCAGCTAAGACCTTGACGAACAAGACAGCTGCAAAGACAGTGGTGTCTAAAAAGCCCTTACAGTACTGACCGGACAGGAAAGGCACAAAGTCCTCCAGGGGAGGAAAATTTCCTAGAGGCCGCAAACCTAGGATAGGCATTCCCCCACTTGTCCACCAGTGGGGGGATGCCTACAAAGTTGCTGGGACAGGTGGAAGCAACTCAGGACCAAACCCTTGACAGTCTCTGTGATTCGTTCAAGGTATCGCGTCCTGTTCACAACATCTCTCCCTCCTCTGATCCGGAATCCAGTGATAATAGACTTCTTTGCGATGGGATCAGCAAAGGGGCTAGCCCTCCGGGCAGAAGTCCAGACCTTTTTGAAGAATGGCGCTCTCCTGGAGGTCCTTGACGAGTCCCCAGACTTCTTCAGTCGACTTTCTTGTGAAAAAGCTGTCTGGAGGCTGGAGACCAGTCATCGATCTCTCAGGTCTGAACAAGTTTGTCAAGCAAACTCTGTTTAGCATGGAGACAGCAGACACAGTCAGACAAGCGGTAAGACCACACGACTTCATGTGCATACTGGACCTAAAGGATGCGTACTTTCAGATCCCAATCCATCCGTCTTCAAGGAAGTTCTTAAGATTCAGCCTAGACAACAGGAAATACCAGTTCAAGGTGCTGTGCTTTTGTCTTTCCACAGCACCTCAAGTCTTCACCAGAATGTTCGTCCTGGTGTCATCTTGGGCACTCAGATTGGCAACCATCTCCTCCGTTATCTGGACGACAGGCTAATCCTAGCGTACTCGGTGTCAACCCTTCTTCAACACAGAGACAAACTTATGAGGTTTAGCCAAGGTCTGGGGATCATGGTAAACCTCGAGAAGTCCTCCCTGCTTCCTACGCAGAGACTGGTATACCTAGGCATGATATAAGACACCAATCTCCACAAAGCCTTCCCATCAGACAACAGGATAATTGGGCTGACCATCTAGTTCCCACCGGTCGCCTCAGTATTCCATCTCTCCAGTGGTGACTAAAGTCCCGGTGGAATCAGGCTTTCAACTCCCCGGACATCCTGATCCCCATCAGCGGAACAGACGGACCTCGAATGGTGGGATCTTCTCGTCCTCCCTCCAGATTTGATGCTGTTCTCAGACGCTTCAAAAGAAGGGTGGAGGTCCCACATGCTGCACCACACAATCTCAGGCCTCTGGTCAGAGTCAGAAGAGTACCTCCACATAAATCTTTAGAGATGAAGGCTATCTTTCTGGCCCTTCAACAGTTCCACCAGTTCCTGGCGGGCCAATCGGTGGTGGTAATGAGTGACAACACTACAGTAATGGCTTATATCAACATCAACAAAACAAACAAGGAGTTACTTTTTCGCAGCTCCCTATCCCATCTAGCCATAGATACTGAGATGGGCCGAGATTCACTCGATGATACTATCGGCACACTTTATCCCAGGCAAAAGGAATGTGCTTGCTGACAATCTGAGCAGAGCATCTCAGATAGGGAGTACCGAGTGGTTTTTGGATCATCTAGTAGCTAACAAAGTCCTGACTTTGTGGGGTTCTCTGACTGGGGATCTCTTCCCAATGGCCCTGAACTTCAGGCTCCTGTTGTACTGCTACCCAGTTCCAGACCCCAAGGCTCTCTGGCAAGATGTATTCCAACAACGGTGGTACAACATCGACATTTACGCCTTTCCCCTGTTCTGTCGGATGAGGAGGGCACTCAACAAGGCCAGAACATTGGTCAACCTTTCAATGACTCATAGCTCTGCTATGGCATCATGCAGAATGGTTTCTGGACCTTCTGCAAGTCCTGACGGAGTCACCAAGAGAACTCCCTCTGCGACACGATCTACTCAAACAACCACATGCCAACATTTTCCACAAAGCCATAGCTTTGCAACAACTTTACGCCTGGAGACTATCCAGTATCTCTTCACGCAGAGAGGATTTTCCCAACAAGTTGTTTGCAGGATGTCTGGATACCTCATCAGCAGCAGTCTTACCAGGTAAAGGGGAAAGTCTTGTGGTTGGTGTCGTGGAAGGGGTATCACTCCTCTCGATGCCACAATTCCAGTAATATGCGCCTTTCAGTCTTGGCGGTTAAGGGCTATCGCTCAGCCTTAAGCCTTGGCCTTAGACTGAATGGAATGGACATTTCCTCATAGGTAGAACTTTCCTTACTCATACAGAGTTATGAACGTACCTGTCCTCAGTCTGAAGTGAGACCTCCCCCATGGAACGTGGTTCGAGTTCTCAGGTCTCCCTAAGAACCATTATGCCAGGCAACAGATTGTCACCTCATTTGGAAGACGGTGCTCCTACTAGCTTTGTCTTCGGCCAAGCGAGTCTGTGTACTTCATGGTCTCTCATACGACATCGCCCATTCAAGGGGATGAGGGAAGGTAACGTTTAGCTTCGTCCCTGAGTTTTAGCCAAGACTCAGAATCCAGGAGTGGCTGATCCCCGATTCGACTCCTTCCAGATTTCGAGTCTCCGCTCTGTAACTGATGACCCTGATCATCTCTTACTCGGCCCAGTGAGGAGTTTGAGGCTTTATCTGAGAGAACAGCCGCAGCCCATCCTCGTGTGCCTGCACTTTTCGTCAGCACGGAGGAACAAGAGGAGGGTCACTAAAAACACCATCTCTGCTTGGATTCGCAAGGTCATAGACCATGCCCTGAATCTGGACCCTCCTCCATCACATCGCCCCAGGGCTCATGATGTCAGGGGCGTAGCTACATCCCTGGCATTCAAGAGAAACTTCTCAGTGATGCAGGTTCTACAGGCTACGATGTGGAAATGTCAGAATACGTTCACAGCCCATTACCTTCAAGGTGTGACCCACTGGAGGCTCGATACGTTCCCTATCTGCCATGTGGTGGCTGCATAACAGCTGGTATGTTACCTCAAGTTCATTATTGGACAAGTAGCAGAAGGTTGAGGGCACTGTTACCCGGGTTTAGTCTGCGTGAATGAAAAGCTTTAACTGGTGCTTATTCTTTTCTTCATCCTCCCCTCTCTTGGGGAAAGCAGCATCCTGGGTTCTATGCACAAGCCGACCTCAAACCACTGATGGTAAACCTTGCTTCCTTGTGTACTTAGCATTAAGCTAATACTGTTGCGTCCCCATACCCTGGCGAGGTGGTATTGGGAAAGTCTTTGATATAACAGTTATTCCTTCAAAGACTCGGAATAACTTTTACCTAGACAGTCACACTTCTAAATATCTCCACACACAGCTTGCGTAGGCCGCGGACCTTGTGTAGCAAGGTTTAGCAAGGTGCAGGGACTCCTTATTTCTAGTACAAACCTATTCAGAATAAGGAGCCCCCGGGTAAAGCCAAAAAGCCAGATTGGCAGGGATGTCCACCCTCCTAATGGGTGAGTTACCCCTCTTAAATAGCGTAGGTTTGTATTCCAGTCATGGAACAAATGACAAATTCATAAATCATTTGTATTTTTCCTAACGATACAAACCTTTAGCTATTTATACAAACTTACCCACCAGCCCTATCCACCTTGAAGTCCTACCTTCAAGCAAAGTGAGCTAAATGACAGGTGTGTGAGTGGGAGCAGTAGTAAGCTACCCCCCCTACCCCCGCCAACTAGCGGAATGGGTAGTTAACCCTCGCTAAAATTTTAATAGCTCCTCCTTTCAGCTTTGCTAAAAGTAATACCCCTAGTAAATAGCTAAAGGTTTGTATCACTGGGAAAAAATACAAATTATTTACGAATTAGTCATTTTTTTTACATCAAATAATAGCAATTTAATTTCATGTATAAATTAGCATAGAACCTAAATATTTTGACGTTAAAAAAATTAGTCCTTTAAAAGGACTCGGATGTATATAGTTCGGAAAAATACATTACTTAAAAAATTTGTGATTTAATGAATTATGCTTTTTCATTCTTAATTACCAATTTATTATAAAGATTTATAGTTTTTTATTATTTTCAGAGCAACAGGGTTCACTACTCGTTCTGATATTGGTCCAGCACGTGATGCAAATGATGTTTCTGATGATCGACATGCCCCTCCGAACAAGAGAAAGAAAAAAGATGATGATGATGATGAAGATCTGAATGATGCTAATTATGATGAGGTTAGGATCTTTTGATAGCTTAGAACATTAGTCAATAAAAATTTTGAATAAGGTATTGTATATTAGTGTAATCATAACCAGGGTTACTGAACTAAATGTGCCTTCTGTAAAGTTTTCACATTGGCTTGATTTTAAGTGCTCCTTACTTTTAAAGGGAGATGTTTTTAATTTTCTATACTGCAAGGAAATTTTTTATGATCATTTCCTACTGAAAGAAATTTGTAATCCTTTGTTAACAAGCGTTTAACAGGAGAGAATTTCCGCCAAGGTGTCGACCCCCTCATCCCTTCCCCAGATTTAATACTCTTCAGATACATCAAGAGAAAGTGGGGTGGGCCACATGCTCTACTACACAGCCTGTGGTCTCTGGTCAGAGTCCGAATGGCACCGTCATTTAAATCTACTAGAGATGAGGGTAGCCCTATAGCAGATACATCAGTTCCTGGGGGTCACTTGGTGGGATTGGCAAATGATAACACTTTAATAGTGGCTAACATACAACAAACAGGACAGTGCCTGTTTTTCATAGCACCTCTGTCTTTTAGCATTTTCATGCTAAATTGAGCAGAAGACAACTTGGTTTCCCTATCAGCTCAATTCATTCCGGACAAGTACGAATGTGCTCATGGTCATCAGAGCAGAGCTTCTCAGATGGTAGTCCTCGAGGGGTCTTTGAATCATCCAGTAACCTACAAAGTGCTGACTTTGAGGGCTTTCCCGACAGTGAATTTCTTTGTGACATCACTGAACAATGGGTTTCACTCTACTGTTCACCAGTCCCGGATCCTCAGGCTCTACGGCAAGATGCATATATATATATATATATATATATATATATATATATATATATATATATATATATATATATATATATATATATATATATTTATGTATGTATATATATATATATATATATGTATATATATATATATATATATATATATATATATATATATATATATATATATATATGTATGTATATATATATCTATACATATATATATATATCTATACATATATATATATATATATATATATATATATATATATCTATACATATATATATATATATATATATATATATATATATATATATATATCTATACATATATATATATATATATATATATATATATATATATATATATATATCTATACATATATATATATATATATATATATATATATAGATAGATAGATAGATATATATATATATATATATATATATATATATTTATATATATATATATATATATATTTTTTTTATATATATATATATATATATATTTATATATATATATATATATTTATATATATATATATATATATATATATATATATATATATATATGTATATATATATTATATATATATATATATATACAGTATATATATATTATCTATATATATATATTATATATATATATTATATATATATATATATATACATATATATATATATATATATATATATATATATATATATATATATATATATATATATTATATATATATATATATATACATACATACATACATACATACATACATACATACATACATATACCAAAGGCACTTCCCCCAATTTTGGGGGGTTGCCGACATCAACACTGAAACAAAACAAAAAGGGGACCTCTACTCTCTACGTTCCTCCAGCCTAACCAGGGAC
>NC_090735.1:103703326-103760826 GCF_036898095.1 Palaemon carinicauda
ACTGACGTCCAGTGATATCCGCCTCCAACTTCCCGACTGAGAAGGTAAGCTGTATATCCTTCCAGTCTTTGTGATCCGTAGGCAGGGCTAGGGAAAGGGGCCTACACTCCTCCAGTGTAGGGCAAGGTTTCCCAGTTCTACTGCCTTCATCACCGCCTTGAACCCTTTTTCCGCAAAGGGAAAGGCCATTGTCGCTGGAGCAAGAAAGAAAGGGTGTTTCTTACTCAGGGCTGGCACCTTGGAGTTAGTGAAGTCCCTGTCCTTCAGACTGCTAGCCAACAAAGCTTGAGCCTTTGATTGGTCAAGGACTATGATCTCCTTCGGCTCTGTCTCCTCTTTGGATACAGGTTCTGCCTTTAGATGGACGAAGCAGTCTGGATAGGAATCAAAGCTGGGCCAGAACTCGATGTTCTCGATAAGGACAGCTTCCAGCTTTTCTGAGATAAAGATCTTCCCATTCGTGATTGGCATGTACTCTGCATACCTCCATGGGTTCACCTCAGAGCACGAGGGAAGATCCTTGACATTGAGTCTCTTATGAGACCCACGGGATGCTGCACGCTGATGAATCTCCTTCCTTAATGCAGCTTCCCTTTTTTCACTCCGCTTTTGGAACGTCCCCATCATAGCCATGATAGCAGACAGGGTCTTATCCGATGTATCAGGTGGAGGAGCGGAGGACGTAGAGGGCACTGGTTCTGGGGCTGGAACCGACGAAACGGACACCGTTTCGACTTCATCCTCTTCTGTTTCCGGAGCCAACATTGACTCTTCTTCCTGACCTTCAGCAAGAAGGTCCTTTTCGGTGTCTTCTGACACCTCTGACATCCTCTCGTCGTCTAGATGGATGTCCTTCATCGCATCCGAAACATCCGTATCTACGGAAATCTGGACACAAGGGATCTCGGGTGAGGATGTGGAATAACAGCATCCGCAGATGCTTTAGGGAATAGATAGGCCATCATACGCTCACTTGGGAGGTAAGGCCCCGTGGCATTTTTCTGGAAGCCACGAACTCATCTATGCAGCTTACTCCGAGCTGCATCCCCTGACTCCGTTGTCTTGGGCTCTTCAAAGGCCTCACTAACCAAGGCTTTGCACACAGTACATACCTAGGGGTCCCAATATTTGAGAGGTCCCTTGGTGATGGAACAATGGGAGTGCGTCCTACACTCCTGGTGGCCGCAGAAGACTTTGCTACTGACGTTGCAGAAGACGTTACGGCACTTCACATGGTCCTCCTGTAAAGAGAGGTAAATAAAATGAGTATAAGGTAGTTCATCTCACTAGGTAAACTAATAAATATTATTAATAATATTTTCCATTTTATTTTATTGCATATAGCTTAGGATAGATAAGCTAGAAATTAATTAGGAAAGACACATACGTGTGTTTCCTGCCCAGCCAATTGCTGTGACCTCCCTCAAGATTAAAGCCTAGGGTTATCCTCCTCAGGAGGCCCATTGGAAGAGATTCAACCTATAAGGATAGATACGTGTAACTTAACACCAACTTCCAAAAAGGATTAATAATGAGTGTCGTTCGTAACTTATCATCTATCAGTATATGGAAAGAGAATTCCTTTCCTTATCTTATTTAGTCTCAACAATAGACTGCGCCTGGACACACAGAGTATGTTGGAAATTTAACTACTGTATACTTTTATACCATAGTTTTCTGTTTGCAGTATGAACTATACTGCAAATATACTGGCTACTGTATAGACATATAATGTAGTTGTAGCCGGCATGTTGCCGGCAGGGCTAGCAGTTCAGCTGGCACAACATCGACTGGAATGGTGGCCGGCGGCCCGCCGGTTTCCCGGCGGGTTACCGGCTGTCGGCGCACTAGCCCAGTCAGAATTCTATGTGACAGGGTAGTGGCCGGTAGTTAGAACTCGGCTGGCTCTTGCCGGCTAAGTCAGTTGTGTCAGCGGATCATTGGCTGTCGGCGCACAAATCTAGCCAGCATCTTGCCGGCTAGGATAGTGGCCGGCAGCTGCCAGTTAGGTTTGTACCTGGCGGCACTAGCCGATAGAGAGAGAGAAAGCAAGGAGTGAAGGATGATATTAGACCACTGTCTCACTTCC
Organism: Palaemon carinicauda; assembly: GCF_036898095.1. Classification (NCBI taxonomy): domain Eukaryota; kingdom Metazoa; phylum Arthropoda; class Malacostraca; order Decapoda; family Palaemonidae; genus Palaemon; species Palaemon carinicauda. Next base: position 103,705,416 of record NC_090735.1, read on the forward strand.
TTTCTCTGGAATGAGGATTCAAATGAAAGGGGAGAATATAAGATATTCAGGCTTCCACCCATCCCCCTCCATTGTCGGTCACTGCCGGACACAGGTTGTGAATGGCAGTCCAAGAGAGGACTGAAGAACACTCTATAGTAAAGGGATCTTCTGCCGGCAGCTGGTCCCGCCGACAGCTAACCCAGAGCTTTGTGTCCAAAAGGGAAAGCTGAGCGACTAGGCCATACAAGCAGAAGCCCGAGCCGGCCCTACAACCTACTGGCACGTGGGGAGATTGCAGGACGATGGCCAAAGGGTTGTGATGGCTAGGCCATCACTAAAGGACAGAGGGGAAGGGAAAAGGGTCCTGTATAAGGTGTGAGAGAAGCCGGCAGATTGCCGGTCGTACCACACCCTAAGGAAGCTCTGTTTCAGTATCGGCGCCATCCTAGGCGGACGGAGAATCTATTCTCCATCCTAGGGTCTGCCAATACAGTAAAGAGGGGCTGGCAGCCATCTAGGTGCCACCCTTAACAAGAGAGAAATTGAGTTCCAGTGCCGGCACCATCCTAGGCAGCAGAAGAATATCTATTCTTCAGCCTAGGGTCTGCAAGCACAGGACTAGTCTACTAAGCCACAGGGAGAAGGGGGTAATTCATATGACCCTTTCAAGTGCAGTCTAGGGAGGCTTAGCCTTCTATGCCGACAACATAAACCGACAGGGGAATCTATTCACCCTGCCGATCAGCTGCCAGCACACGACTATGTACTCTGAGTTTCTGACCTAAACCTAAAGCTTACCATCTGCAGCTAAGGGAAGGGGCAGAAAAACCCTAGCCTAGTCTTGCCTGAATGACAACTTGAGGCACGACCAACTAGGTTTGTAGCCTAAGGCTACACTCAGGGGGAAGGAGGGATTACCCTATACACGAGGGTAACCGGGGAGTATTTATGAAAGTATACTAAAGCAGATCGACTACCTAAATCATCGAAGCTCTCTCGTATACTATCTTAGAAGAGGAATGTTTATATGCAATCGATATATCTTACATGTATAAATTGCCTAATATCTTCATTTAATTTTAATAACACCAGGAACGCTTATTATATCATGCATGAAAGTAAACTAGAACGCCTAAGCTAGGAAGCCTAGCATAAACAAGATCGGCTACCTAGATCGCCGAAACTAATGCGAATACTAACGGCATAATATAATTAATTCCTAGCAATGAAGACTAAATAGCTAATTTCATTTATGCTATTTTACCGGGAAAGTCGTTCTGGTTAACCAAATAACTCATGCGTTACGAACGATAGCGCCGAAGATGCCTCCGGTTCAGGCAATAGCTCAGCCAAAAATTAACTTAATTTTGATTTAATTTTTTACTTTACGACAAGCACTAAATTTATACAACGTAAAGGTCAAATACTCAACTTTCCAGAGACAGAAGAAGCTGGAGATTGCATGATAAATCCAAAATACTGAGAGAGCTACCAGGAAAATCACCAAGCAAGTTCGCTACAGAAAAAAGGAATAAAGATGATGGCAACATCTAGGAACTCAAACAGTAACGGAGGAAGGGAACCTTAACAATGGCTCCTCATTTATTTTGCCACTTTCCCCCTCAAAGCGTAAACGCTATGCGGGGTGAAGATTGCTATGTGGCTTGTCAGGAATACGTCCCCTGATATTATGCAATATCCTGAAAGGAAACTTTTAAGGATATTCGTGCCAGGAGTTAGAATTCTGGAGACCTTAAGATAAATTCTCTGGGAATAATACTAGTCAAATAGGAAGCTACTTAACCCTTTTACCCCCACCATAAGGTTAAGTTTCGAGCACATTTTGCTATATAATTTTTTTAAATTGCTCTAAAAAGCTTAATTTTTGTCCTAGAGAGGTCAGGTTGGTCTCATTCTTTTGGAAAATGCCTGAAGTTTCTCATAAAATTTTCAAAAATATGTAAAAAAATTGTAATTAATAGTGTTTTGCAAGAACGTACCGGTACGTCCTTTGGGGGTGAAAGGGTTAAAGGAACCTTCCATCAGGACGACATGGCTTGAGCATATATATATATATATATATATATATATATATATATATATGTATATATATATATATATATATATATATATATACATATATACATATATATATATATATATATATATATATATATATATATATATATATATACATATATATATATATATATATATATATATATATATATATATATATATATATATATATATATTTACATATGTATATACCGTACAGTGAACCCTCGCTACTTCGCGGTTCGACCATCGCGGATTCACCACTTCGCGGATTTTTTCCATAACCCATATATATACAGTAATATATATATATATATATATATATATATATATATATATATATATATGTATGCATGTATTTATGTATATATGTATGTATGTATATATGTAGGTATGTATATGTGTATACATATAAATATATATATATACACACATATATATATATATATATACATATATATATATATATATATATATATATATATATATATATATATATATATATATATATATATATATATATATATATATATCTAAAGTAGGAAGATGTGATGTAGTTCTAAGGGAAAAGTATGAGAAATATGTCTGGGTAATAAGCAAAGCTCTACCTCCAGTTTGTTTCTTCATTATGATCAGAGATAAATGTAAACAAAACATTGGTTGCCATTTTTTATCGTGCTTTTTAGCGTGTTTAGGAAACGCATGATATAAAATCGCCTTTAATATTTGTGCCTGTTTTAGTTTAGGGTACTGTAGTACATGCATTAAGTGTTCTGTACATTAAAGGGTAGTTTGTTAACAGTACTACATACAAGGGAAGGTTTTAAAAGTCTGAATATACATGTTGAATAAATAGGTAAATATGGTGTCACTACTTCGCGGATTTTCACCTATCGCGGCCGCGTCTGGAACCTATCTACCGCGATAAACGAGGGATCACTGTATATATATATATATATATATATATATATATATATATATATATATATATATATATATATATATATATATATATACTGTATATATAAGTATATATATATATATATATATATATATATATATATATATATATATATATATATATATATATATATATATATATTTACAGTATATATATATATATATATATATATATATATATATATATATATATATATATATATATATATTTGTTCCGACACAAATACTCACCGAGAACTACTTTTCTGTGGGGAGTCACTTGGTGACCTCTCAATCTCGACCAAGGTTTTCCCGCCGTTACCCCCTACCCCGCTCTATATAGGTTTTACCCCCGCCGCCAGAGGATGCGCCCTGAGGGCAGGATTAGGGCAGGTCACTGCCTCTCTGGGTCAGCATCGCCATTAAGTTCTTGGTCGTGAGATGTGAAACATCTCACTCTCTCGCTCTCTCGATCCTTTGGCGCGTTTGTGATTCCACGTGTTTCCAGTGTGGGGACTTGTGTTTTTTCTTGCGTAGTGCGTTATTCGCAAGTGTTTCAGTGCGTTCCCCCTGCGTATATCCCAGTGTGCTTATAACTCGCTAGTGTTGGCCCTTCGTGTGCGAACGATGGAGCATGTGCGTCGTTGCCCTGGTCCTAGAGCCGGAAAGTCGTGTGGGGCTTTCCTCTCTAAGCCAGAAGTGGACCCTCATTCCCTTTGTTCCACGTGCAGGGGAAAAGTTTGCTCCACCGCGGACACGTGTCCGGAGTGCGTAAGCTGGGACGATATACAGTGGGTACGGTACAGTACCAAAAAGAAGAAGTCGTCTAAGCGTTCCCCCAGAAAAGTGAGTGGCGTTTCTTCTTTACCGTCGGTCAGTGATCGGTCCGACGAAGCCTCGGCTTCTCCGTCTCCTTCGCAGAGGAGAGGGCAGCAAGCCCCCAGTGTTGTGATTAGCCATAGCCTTCTTCCCGGTGAACCCAGTGTGAGGGAAGAACCAAGGGCAGGCCCCTCTAGAGATAACGGAGGGTCCGGTAGTGCTTCGGGTGAATCAGGCCACGTGGCAGGGGACCACGCGTCCTCAGAAGACCCCGTATGGGGCAGTGTCGTTATTTCAGAGTCCCCACCGCCCTCGTGGGCCGGTGCGTCGGGCTCTCCCCTGCCAGAGGACAGCCACGCTTGAGTTCGCCGCCCGAGTAGCGATGCTTTCGGGTGGAAGCTGCCGAAAACACCGGGGAGGTCACCGCTAAGAATGGACGTGACCCTGGACCCCTGGGTCCCTGGCATGGATAGAGTAGACTCAGTGCCGACGATCTCCACAGCGGTCCCCGAAGACTTCCTCCAACATCCAGTCTCGGACGTCCGACGGCGAAGAGCTTCCCCCACGCATCACGCGGGCAGCCGTTACGCGAGGAACGTGGCGCCCTCAGACTCGTCAGAGGTGGATTCATCCTCCGGGGGAGAAGTCAGGGAGAAACGGCACCGGAAGAGAGAGCGGTCCGAAAGCGATCGTTCGCGCTCCAGGTCAAGGTCGCGACACAGCAGGAAGCGCCCCCGCTCTCACTCCCGTAAGTATAGGAGAGATGCTTCTCCCGGCGGCGAATGGGTCTACGTCCCTTCAGGAGAGTCCAAGAGGCTCCACTCTCCAGACTCTCGGTCCAGTGAACGAGCCTCTAGGCTGCCGCTCCCTACGCACAGCCTAGAACCACTCGACCTGCCACGCAGGAAGGACCTCGCTCATAAGCATAAGTCCTCGAGGCCTCCGGTTCACCCCGCCCAGCGGGGGGAAACGCGCTTCCTTGAAGGCAGCCTGACCGAACCAGCCCAGCTGGTGCGGTCATCGAGCAAGAAGGACCGGTTCCCGTTGTCGGGTCAGCCCACCGGGACCGTGTCCTCGGCTTCCAGAGCCTTGGGGCAGCCGAGGGCCCTCCCTGAGCCGGTGGCACCCGCCTTACGGCGAGATCCACCCTCTTACGGAGCGCCCTACGGTTACGGGTCGACCTCCCTGGACCCAAGAGGAGGACGCCCGGTCTACCGTCCAAGCAACCCTGCCCCCCCACGCCAGGCCGAGGCCTCGGCCGACGGAGGCGAGGCTCCCCCGTCGGAGGACTCCGCGTACAGAAGGGTGGTAGGTCTCATCAGGAGGCTCCATGGGATCGCAGAACCCTCGACTCCTAAGGTGAATTCCTGGAGGTCAAGCCTCCTGAGATTCACTCACCACGACGCCCTTCCGAAGTCCTCCCTGGCCCTTCCTCTTGCCCCAGACCTAGTACTGGTACAAGAGTACATAGATAACTTGGTGGCCAGCAATGCGGAGGCCCCCAAGTCCCAGAGTGCCTCCAAACTACTCCAGGGTCTCAAGACGCAAGGGAAGTGCGGCGCCCAGGCCCCTGTAAAGTGGACCCGGCCTTAGACATCCTGGGACAAGGCGGCTCGGACGAAAGGGCCTCTTCAGCCCCTGTTTCCTTCTCGCCCACGGAAGCCGCCATGATGGAGGAGATGTCAAGGGACCTGGTGAACGTCTCCTCATGGCTGGACTGGTGGGCCTCCACGTTGGTGAACGTGCAAGCCTCCATAGACCCCGAAGATCCAGAGCAACAGAGTCTCCTGACGGACCTTCTCACCTCCGGGGGGAAAACCCTAAAGTTTCTGGCTTACCAAGCACTCGCCTTGACGGCCAACTGGGTGCTTAGGAAACGGGATACAGTGCTCTCTAAGTTGTCAAGGAGGATCCCGGACAGGGAAGCTCGAGTTGTGCGTAGCCTACCCTTAGGGGGTGAGTCTCTGTTCCCTTTGAAGGAACTGGAGGTTCTAATGGAGAAGGTGTCCAAGAGGAGAGAGACCAACGTCCCCAGACAAACATCTTCCAGAAGGCCGCCATACAGGAGATCAGTCTCGGATAGCGCCGTGACTCCTCAGGCCGCCCCCAGCTCTTCAAGGAGGGACGCCCCTTCCTCCTCCTGGACAACAACTCCGCAGCCCTCCCGCAGGGGAGCACCAGCTTCTGCCAGCTCCTTCAGGTCGGGTTACTCCGCCTCGAAGAGAGGCAGATCAGGCCGCCCCTCTAGGAGAAGGTAGAGGGAGAGGCCCCCTACTCCCGCCCAAGCCTCGGGTTGGGAGATGCCTCGGACCTCATTGGCAAGCATGGAAAACACAAGGGGCGGATACTTGGACGTTGTCCGTCCTGAAAGAAGGCTACAGGCTCCCCTTCATAGCGGACCCACCCCCTCTTATTCCAGCCACCCAGACAGAATGGTTGGCTCCCAGGGACCCGTTGAAAAGGGCCACCCTTCAAGGAGAGGTTTCCTCCATGTTAGAGAAGGGAGCCATGGAAGAAGTCCTTCTCCCAGGCCCAGGCTTCTACAGCCGCCTGTTCCTGGTAGAGAAAGCAACGGGGGGGTGGAGACCCGTGATAGACCGTCGGCCCTCAACAAGTTCGTCAAGAAGACGGACTTCAAGATGGACACCCCGAAATCCATCCTGATGTCCTTGAGGGAGAAAGATTACATGATGACGGTCGACCTCAAGGACGCATATTTCCAGATCCCTGTCCACCCATCGAGTCGGAAGTTCCTCCGGGTAAAATGGGGCTCCCAGATCCTGCAGTTCAAGACCCTTTGCTTCGGCCTGTCGACGGCCCCTCAAGTGTTCACGAGGGTCTTCGCGACGGTCTTAGTGTGGGCTCACGAACGAGGTATCCGTCTCATCAGATACCTAGACGACTGGTTGCTCCTTTCCAACTCAAAGGCCCTCTTGGAAGAGCAAGGGAGGAACCTCCTCCAGTTCTGCAGGAATCTGGGAATCATTATCAATCTGGAAAAATCGAACTTAACGCCATCCAACAGAATGGGGTACTTGGGTATGATGTTGGACACCGTGCAGGGGAAGGTCTTCCCCTCGGAAGACAGGATACGGAACCTCAATCACATCATTCAGCCGTTCCTGTCAGAACATTCCAGGAGGGCGAAAGACTGGCAGAGACTAATAGGTCACCTGGTCTCATTAGAGAAACTGGTTCCACAAGGGAAGATGCGGCTCAGACCCGTGCAATGGAACCTCAAGGGCCTCTGGTCCCAGACAGGTGCTCAGAAGGCGTTGATTCCTGTCCTTCCAGACACGAGAACAGCCCTAGAATGGTGGCACTGCCAGTCGAACTCCCTCAAGGGGATGCCCCTCGGGTCCTGTCCCCCCGAGTACCTACTGTTCACAGACGCCTCCAGCCTAGGGTGGGGAGCCCACCTTCGGGAGGAGACAGCAAGCGGTACCTGGTCGGAGACCGAAAGACATCTCCACATCAACGTCCTAGAGCTAAAAGCAGTCCAGAAGGCATGTCTGCACTTTGCAAGTCGGTTGAGGGGAAACACCGTGGCCTTAATGTGCGACAACGCCACGGTGGTAGCCTACATAAAGAAGCAAGGGGGCATGAGATCGAAGGAACTGTGCGACCTCACCATAAACATCCTGCATTGGGCGGACGAGCAACAGGTGGTTCTGCTAGCAAGGTTCATCCCCGGGAAGAGAAACGTGCTAGCCGACGGCCTCAGCAGAATGGGTCAGATAGTGGGGACAGAGTGGTCCCTACACCCGGAAGTAGCCAGACTCATCATTCAACGCTGGGGCTCCCCTGTGATGGATCTCTTTGCAACAAAGCTCAACGCCAAGCTACCGGTCTATTGCTCCCCGGTACCAGACCAAAGAGCAGCCCTAGAAGACGCCTTCCAGCACAAGTGGGACAACTTGGACGTATACGCTTTTCCCCCCTTCACACTGTTAAGGCAAGTACTCAACAGAGTAAGAGCCTCCCAAAACCTAAGGATGACTTTGGTAGCGCCCTGGTGGCCGGAGAGGGAGTGGTTCGCGGATCTAAAAGACCTGGCAAGCCAACCGCCTTGGCCTCTGCCCCCCAGGTCAGATCTGCTGCGTCAACCTCACTTCCTCAAGTTCCACGACAACCCTCTCTCTCTTCGCCTTCACGCCTGGAGACTATCGAGCGGCTCTTGAAGAAGGAGGGGTACTCCTCCTCCACAGCTAAGAGGATGTCCCTATACCTAAGAAAATCCTCTACCGTGGTATACCAGGCGAAGTGGGCCGCCTTTACGAAGTGGTGCTCGGAGAAACACATAAGACCTCTTAAAGCTTCAGTCCCAGACATAGCTGAGTTTCTCGTGTACCTTAGGGATGAAATAGGGATGTCAATCCCAGCCATTAAAGGAGTACGGGCAGCCTTAGGCCAAGTCTTCCTCCTAAAAGGCATCGACCTGGGGACCTCGAGACACATAGCGATGCTGATTAGGAGTTTCGAGCAGTCCTGCCCTCCTCAAGCTAGGAGAGTGCCCAGATGGGACCTGGCCAAGGTCCTGAAAATGCTAAGTCGTCCTCCCTTTGAACCCCTCAAAGATATCGGGGACAAAGACCTCACCCTCAAGACCGTCTTCTTGCTAGCCTTGGCTTCAGCTAAGAGAGTGGGTGAGATCCATGGTCTGTCTTACGACGTTGCGCACTCCAAAGGGTGGAAGGAAGTGTCCTTCAGGTTCGTACCCTCCTTTGTGGCGAAGACTCAGAACCCAGCAGTCTGGGACCCGAAGTTTGAAGGTTTCTCAATTCCGGCCATTTCCAGGACAGGCAATACGGAAGACTTGAAGTTATGCCCAGTAAGGACGCTCAGGAAGTACCTGGAAAGGACGGCTCATCTCCGACCAGGTGCCAAGAACCTCTTCGTCTCCACTGGTGTTAATAAGAAGCAAGTCTCCAAGAACACCATTTCCTTCTGGCTGAGACAAGTCATCGCTAGAACTTATGAAGAGGATAAGATGGCAGTGCCAGCCACTCCCCGCCCCCATGACATCAGGGGCCTGAGCACTTCCTTGGCCTTTGAGAGAAACATGGCGGTGGAACAGATCCTACAAGCTGGCACTTGGTCGCACCAGTCGACCTTTACTGCCCACTATCTCAAGGATTATTCAAGAAAATCCTTGGATGGATTCTCCATTGGGACAGTCATCGCCGCCCTCCAATCTGTGTAGCGGTAGGCTAGAAGATGTCCCCAACGGAGAATAAATTCTTCGCTACTTCATCAGGAGGAAATTCAGCAGAAGAAATTTTAAGAGGTGAGTCTTAGATAATAGCGTAAGGTTCCGCAGTTACCCTCTCTCCGCTCTCTGATAGGCCCCGCATTCCTTAGCCCTCTAGGCACTATGTGCCGAACCAAGTGGCAGAATGGCACTCCCGCCTCCTAAAGTATAAGTCTCCACAGAAAAGTAGTTCTCGGTGAGTATTTGTGTCGGAACAAATCAAAAATTTTAAACAATTTTTATTTTTCCTAACATACTCACCGAGAACTACTTTTCGGGTAATGGCCCTCCCTTCCGTCCCCGAGTGCCATCCTCCCATTGCCAAGTTGGGCTAAGCGACGAACTTAATGGCGATGCTGACCCAGAGAGGCAGTGACCTGCCCTAATCCTGCCCTCAGGGCGCATCCTCTGGCGGCGGGGGTAAAACCTATATAGAGCGGGGTAGGGGGGTAACGGCGGGAAAACCTTGGTCGAGATTTAGAGGTCACCAAGTGACTCCCCACAGAAAAGTAGTTCTCGGTGAGTATGTTAGGAAAAATAAAAATTGTTTAAAATTTTTTATATATATATATATATATATATATATATATATATATATATATATAATATAATATATATATATATATATATATATATATATATAATATATATATATATATATATATATATATATATATATATATATATATATATATATATATATATATATATATATATATATATATAGATATATATGTATAACAGATTTTGAAGCAAAGCAAAAAATATATTTTTGGGTGAGATAGCCATGTCGTCTTGATGGAAGGTTCCTTTAGGCAGCTTTCTAAGGGATATTTAGCTACAGTGATACTCCCAGAGAATTGATCATAGGTCTCCAGAATTCTAACTCCTGGCGCGAGTATCCTTTAAGAAAATTCTTAAGGATATCGCATAATATCAGGGGACGTATTTCTTGATACGACACATGGCAATCTTCACCCCGAATAGAGTTTTCGCTCTGAGGGAGAAGTGTGGCGAAAATGAAGGGGAGCCCTTATCAAGGTTACCCGGTGGATCCCCTTCCCGTACTACTACAGCGCCAAACATGTCGACCCATTCCTTGTTGCAATTAAGCATGGATGGCTACAGATAGAGTAGTTTCAGGTGGGGATTATTACGTATGTATATTCCTTTTCTTAGAAAATGAGGGCGGGTCCATCAGGACGACATGGCTATCTCACCCAAAAATAAACAAGGATATAGTCTAAAACGAACCTTCCAGGAGGGTACAAATTAACAGACTAAATCGCTAAGCTTTAAATCGTTACTATGCTTTAAAACGCTATCTTAAATCGCTATTCTTCGTAGGTCCAAATTGGACTTGCAAGCAAATAAATACCATAGTAAAAATTAATAATAATTAATGATAACATAAAAGGCCATAAAACGTAAGAGATATAACCTATCTGACAGAGTACCAGATGGGCAAAATTAACTAGAAAATTTACCGAAGCGAACATACCCAAAATGGCAAAACTAAAAACCACCATAATGGAAATAGAACAAATGCCCGGTACTGCCAAAAGCTGCCAAAACAAACTATGGTATTTAACATTGGTAAGGGTGAAGTAACAACGTCAGTCATGTTGAAATAACGAGAAATTCTTCGAAAAAACACTGTGCCCAAAAAAACTATGCTTGCTTCAAGTCCAATTAAAGAAGGATGTCCTAGAGGGCGCGCGTGGTAGGTGTCGTTGGGGAGTTCAACCATGTTATCTAGGGCCTGTCACGGCCCTCCCCATTGATGAAGGGATTATCTAAATGGAAGACAACCTGTGAATAGTGGTTTACACACGCCTTTGTTTAATACACGACACCTACAAGGTGTTCGCGCGAGGGTTGTAACCTCTGCATTCCATGCTTTTATCTTTCTCTAGTATATTTGGAAGATTTATATTAGGAAAGGTATAAGGAAGGACCTTTCTCACCGGGCGTCACAGGCCTCTTCCCAGAAATAGATTTTTCCTTCGTCAAAATCCCTTTTTTCGCTTTACTTCAAAATCCGTTTTTTTGGGCTCAGCCATGTCTTCCTGATGGAAGCTTACCAGAGAATTACTTGAAAGTACTGTATCTGTGGGTTTGTATATGTGCCTTAACCTTGAGTCAACTTCTATATGGTCACCCAGACCACATAAGTATATGACGGTACCGTTATTCGTCAACTCTGACTATAGAAGCGAAAAGGTTTGTATATATATCGAAACAAATGTAATTAACTTAGTATAATTATGTTCACACGTATAGGTACCTTCAAGTGTTTACATTTTTTTTAGGAAAAATAAGTAAGAAACTCTGACTAGTTTTATTCAGCTACTTATGGGGCGAATAAGACGCAAATACATTTTTTATATATATTTGTATAGACAAATATAACAACGAATGTATTGAAATAGAATCATATCCTGTACAGCCAACATTCTAAAGGTACATAACGGAAAATCCGCCCGCCATCTTCATTCCTTTTAGCGTTAGGCCAGTACTAAGATACAGTAAGATTGGGAGGGAGCCTGCCAAGGCCTTTCGCAGAAAGGAGGGCGGGTCCATCAGGACGACATGGCTATCTCACCCAAAAATAGATTTTTCGCTTCTCTCAAAATCCGTTTTTTGGGCTCAGGCCATGTCATCCTGATGGAAGTTTACCAGAGCATTAATGTATTGTGGATTTCCCAGTTGTGCCTTCGACTTCTAGACAATATTTCCTTGGTTGTTAGGACCTAAGAGACCTATGACGATACCGTTATAAGTCATATCTGCTGAACATACACTATGTTAGTGCTTCCTGCCTGCTACAGGGAAGAGTCAACTAGATTTGGGAAAAGTCTCGAAGTTGCATGTTATATGTAACCAACCCAGCGGTCAAAGGAGACATGCAGGTCTCAATGCATGTCAGTAGCCCGAGTTTGCATCAAGTGTCGAAACAAGTTACATCTAGCTGAAAAGGGTTTGCATAAGCGTAGGAACAAAGGTAATATTATTGTTCAAGTACATCATGCAGAATAAAGGGTAGAATAAATGCTCACACATAGGCTTTATTATAATGTTTAGGGCAAAATAAGACGCACAAAACTGTTATACATTTATTTATAATTAATGAGTAAGGATGAGCATACATGTAATATGATGTAAATTTGCAATTAAAATCATTTAAATTACATAGACACAATGGCATAAACAGAAGTGTTTGTGATACCTGAAAAGGAAAACTTGCCACCACACACGTCAATTCTGAGAATGTCTCAATTTACACTCGTGTAATAAACACGCGGCACTAGTGTTCAGTCTATGTTATATCACCTCAGGATATTAGAACAGTCCGTATTGTCACCATGAGGACAATTCACTACTATGTTGTGCACTAGTGCCAACATAGACACCCTTGGAATTAGTGTTCCATATAATTCACTGTTCCTCGCAGCACTAAGCAGCAGGTTTTAGTACACTACCTGCTGCTGCCACGAATCTCTTCACTTCCTGCACTTGCTTCGCATAGTGTTTAAAGAACACCCTGGATGACTTCCATCCTGTAAACGAGTGAAGACTCTCAAAGTCCATTAGCTGGAAAAAATTCAGGGAAGAGGCGACCTTCCTGGGATCATGACCTGCGGGTGTACTGTCAGGATCCGCTCTGCGAATGAAGTATGTGATCTTCGCCCTTAGTTGTTTAAGTGACAGGTTTGAACCCGATGTTTCTCCTTTAAAGAGTTGAACTCCTCCGAAGTCTGAAGTTCTGCGAAGATAGATGTTTAGAATCTCCACTGGACACAGAGAGATATATTCCTTCATAGGGAAGATTCTCCAGGGACCCCATCTCTTAGTGGGTAACTCGTTCTTGGCGAGAAACGTTGGGTCAGGAAAGAGGGTGAGCTCGCCCGTGTCAGCGAATTGGGTGTGGCCCTCTTCCCTAGATAATGCCACAATTTCACTAACTCTAGCCCCTGAGGCTAGACCAACAAGAAAATAACTTTCTGAGTCAAATCTTTCAGAGGGCAAGTCTCATTGTCCAAACCTGATGCAAAGAGTAGCACCTTATCGAGAGACCATGAAATGGGTCTCGGACCTTCGGCACCTTATTAAAGATTTCGTTAGACAAGTCTATGTGGAAGGCATACAGTAAGGGTCTTGTCAGGGGCAGATTTACACGTAGAGATCGTGTTGGCTGCTAAACCTTGTCCATGAAGGTGAATGAAGAAAGACAAGCAGAAATCCATTGAGATTTCCTTCGGATTCTTTGCCTTGACAAAGGCCACCCATTTCTTCCAAGATGACTCATATTGCCTTCTGGTAGATTTCGACTTACTGTATATTCCTTCAAGAAGTCTAAGCTTTCCTTCTAGATTCCAAACCTTTTCTTTACGGCTAGGGAGAGAAAATCATGAGATGAAGGTCTGGTTTTCTGTGATGAAGCGAAGACAGTCAACTTCTGAACTTGTTGAGACAGAACTGGGTCCGGCAGGGGAATCATCTTCGGTTGTAATTCAAGAATCAGGGGGAACCAGTTGCTCCGGGGCCACTTGGGAGCCACTAGGGCTGCTGTTCCTTGAAAGGATCTCATCTTGTTGAGGACCTTTAACAGAAGGTTGGGTGGAGGGAACAGGTAAATCCTGGCCCATCTGTTCCAGTCCAAGGACATGGCGACCACTGCATCCACTCGAGGGTCCTCGTACGGGGCCATGTATCGAGGAAGTTTCTTGTTGTCGCTCGTTGCGAAGAGGTCGATCTGCAGTTCCGGGACTTGATGTGAAATGAAGGAGAATGAGTCTGCTTCTAGGGACCATTCTGACTCTATCGGAGCTATCCTGGATAGAGCGTCTGCTGTCACATTGCGGAACCCTTGAAGGTGAACTGCTGACAAGTGCCATCTCTTCTTTTCCGCTAGTCGGAAGATGGCCAACATCACTTGGTTGAGTTGAGGCGATCTTGAGCCTTGACGATTCAGACATCTGACCACCACATCGCTGTCCAGAGTCAGTCGCACGTGGGCTGAGGGACGAGGGGACAATTTCTTCAATGTGAGGAAGACTGCCATGGCCTCCAAGATGATGTGAAACATCTTGAACTGGGAGGACCAAGTTCCTTGAGTCTTGCGCTGATGGGAGTGCCCCCCCCCCCCCCCATCCTTCCAGCGATGCGTCCGTGTGGATGATGACTGAGGGCGGAGGCAGTTGTAGAGGTATTGACCTCTTGAACTTCTTGGCCTCCGACCATGGCTTGAGAAGTGATAGTAGTCGAGACGGTAGTGGTCTTCTAAGATCTCTTCGAGCGTTTGATGCGTATCTTCTCCAGACTCCTGATGCATCTTTTAGCTGTGCTCTCAGCACTGGGTCTGTCACCGAGGCAAACTGGAGGGAGCCGAGCACCCGCTCCTGTTGCCGTCTTGAAATCCATTTGGATTTGAGGAGTCACTTGACGGACCTCGCTATTTCCCTCCTCTTCCTTAATGGAATGGAGAGGCAATGTGACCGAAGGTCCCAATGTATGCCTAGCCATTGGAACTTCTGAGCTGGAGATAGTCGAGACTTTTTGCTGTTGATCTTGAATCCTAGATGTTCCAGGAATTGGATCACTTTTGTGGAAGCTTGCAGGCATTCCGCTTCCGATGCTGCCCACACCAGCCAATCGTCCAGGTAAGCCACCACCTGGACGCCTTGTAGGCGTAGTTGTTGAACAATTGTGTCTGCAAGCTTCGTGAAGATCCTTGGGGCTATGTTTAGTCCGAAGGGCATGGCTCTGAAAGCGTACTTTCTTTTTCGAAGCCTGAATCCTAGGTAGGAGGAGATCTGGCGATTCATCGGAATGTGCCAATAGGCATCCGCCATGTCTATGGAGACTGTGTACAGTATGCCTTTTTGGGCAATAGGGCCCTTATTTGTTGAAGAGTTAGCATCTTGAACTTGTTGTTCTCGATGAACTTGTTGAGAGGGGACAAATCCAGAATGACTCTGAGTTCGTCGGAGTCTTTCTTGGGAACACAGAATAGTCTTCCTTGAAACTTGATGGACATTGCCCTCTTGATCACTCGTTTGCTCGAGTACTTGGACGTATTCTTCCAGAACGGGGGTGGATTGTTGGAAAAATTGAAGAAATGCTGGTGGTGCTGTCCTCCAGCTCCAGCCTAGTCCGTTCTTGATGATGCTGTGAGCCCAGGGATCGAAGGTCCAACGATCCCGGAAGAGACGGAGTCTTCCTCCTACCGGAAGCAACTCATTGCTTCTGATTTCTGAAGTTCTTGCCTCCTCGACCGCTTGCCCCCCTTCCTCCTCTCCCTCTGGAGGGACGTCTAGAGGAGTCTCTCCCTGAGCCTCTACCTCTAGCACGAAAAGTAGCGGTCTGCCTCTCGTAGGTGGGAGTAAAGGCTGATGATTGAGTCACCACCTGCTGGGGTACCAGTTGGAAGGTGGGTTGGACTTGCGCTACCAGCTGTGGCGTTGCGGTCGCGGGCGAGGTGGGAGCCTTGGTCTTTTGGACTTCTTCTTCGGTTGGGGACCCTCATCCGGAGAAGATTTCCTCTTCCCTGACATGCCCCACTTTTGGAGAAGGTTTCTATTCTCCGTGGCGGCCTTGTCAACGATCTCCTTGACCAAGTCAGTGGGGAAGAGATCTTTCCCCCATATGTTGGAGGAAATCAGCTTCCTAGGTTCGTGTTTGATTGTTGCTGACGAGAACACAAATTCTCTACACGCCCGTCGTGCCCTGTCGAAGCTGTAGAAGTCTTTCGTCAGGGTCGCCAAATGTGTCTAGGCTAGGACCTTGAACATGTCTGGTGTCCTCTGTTTGCCGGGCATTGTCTCCATGGTCACTTGGAGGGAGAGAGAAGCAGCCAGTCTCTCCTTCGTATCCTGTTCTCTACGGAGGAGAAACTCGGATAGCTTGGGGAGGTTCTCGCTGAACTGGTGTCCAGCGATGTCAGCCTCCAACTTCCCGACTGAGAAGGTTAGCTGAATGTCCTTCCAGTCCTTGTCGTCAGGTGGTAGGGCTAGGGAGAGGGGCCTACACTCTTCCAGTGTAGGGCAAGGTTTCCCCGCCTCCACTGCCTTCAGTACTGCCTTGAAGGACTTCTCCGCAAAGGGGAAGACCATAGTATTGGATGCAAGAAAGGATGGATGTTTCTTGCTGAGGGCCGGCACCTTGAAATTGGTGTAGCCCCTGTCCTTCAGGCAGCCAGTGAACAAAGCCTGAGCCTTAGAATGGTCAAATACTATGACCTCCTTAGGCTCTGTTTCCTCCTTGGAAACGGGTTCCGTCTTAAGACGAACAAAGCAGTCCGGGTAGGATTCGAAGCTGGGCCAGAATTCCACGTCTTCGACGGGGACGGCACCCAGCTTGTCCGAGATAACAATCTTGTCGTTGGTAATGGGCATGTACTCGGCATGCTTCCATGGATTGATCTCGGAGCAGGAGGGAAGCTCCTTGACGTTGAGTCTCTTTTGAGATTCTCGGTGAAGCATCATGCGAAGGATCTCCTTCTTGAGATCTGCATCCCTCTGTTTGATCTCCTCGTCGAAGATCGCCATCATTGCCTGAATGTCAGCCATGGTATCGTCCGGCTTTGTAGGCAATGGAGTGGACGATGTAGAGAGTCCGGGTTCTGGGGCAGGAACCGATGACACGGAGAGTGATGCGACATCCTCCTCCTCCGACTC
The DNA here is from genome assembly GCF_036898095.1 of Palaemon carinicauda. Classification (NCBI taxonomy): domain Eukaryota; kingdom Metazoa; phylum Arthropoda; class Malacostraca; order Decapoda; family Palaemonidae; genus Palaemon; species Palaemon carinicauda. The sequence goes on from NC_090735.1 coordinate 103,722,144, forward strand.
AAGAGCCCCCGTAGACTCCTCTTCCTGACCTTCAGCCAAAAGGTCCTTCTCGGTGTCCTCTGACACCTCTGACATCCTATCATCCTTTATGTGGATGTCCTTCATTGCATCCGAGACGTCTGAATCAACCGACAGCTGGATGCTCGGGATCTCAAGGCGAGGCCTAGGTATAACAGCATCTGCAGATGCCCTAGGGCAGAGCATGGCTCAGGAAAGACACATACGTGTGAATCCTGCCCAGCCAATTGCTGCGACCTTCCTCGCTATTAATTCTAGGGCACCCTCTGTTAGGGGCCCAATGAAAGATTCTAGTCAATATGGGTAGAGTAGTGTAAACAACATCCATTTCCAAAGAATTAATACAGTAATGAGAATTAAGGGGGCTGATGAACAATCAGCGTAAAGAAAAGGGGGGGGGGGTTCAGTCCCCAATTCAGGTAGGTCTCAACAAGAGACTGTGCATGGATGCACAGAGTATGTTGGAAAACTTATCTACTGTATAGTCATATACCTTAGTTTTCTGTCTGCGGTATGTTTCAATACTACAGATGTACTGGCTATTGTATATTCCTATACAATAGGCATTACCGGCCAGGCTAGTACTTGGAGATAATTCAACTGGCACAATAATTCGTATCTATATGGCTAGCAATCCGTCAGCATATCGACGGTCCACCGGACTGCCGGCGGGCCGCCGACCGAAGGCATACCATCCCAGTTATCATTCAGGGTGACTGGGTAGTGGTGGAAGCTATGCGTAGCCCGTGGCCCTCCGAATCATCGACGACCCTCTGGCCTGCCGGCAATCCGCCGGCCACCGACTAAAGGCACACCAACCCAGCCATCATACAATGTGACTGAGTGGTGACCCAGAGTATACACTGCCGGCTCTCGCCGGTAGAGTCAGATGTGACGTTGAATTAATGGCTGTCGGACCACAAACTCTACCTGCCTTCTGCTGGCAGGGTCAGTGGCCGGCAGTCAACGTAGTTGCCAGCACTAGCCATAGAGAGAGAAAAAGTAATGAGTGAAGGAAGATGAAAGGGTGGCAGCATAGCCACCCTGAGACTGCCTTCCTCTGGAATGAGGGTTCGAATGGAAGGGGAGAACATACCATGATCAGGCTTCCACCCATCCGCAGCCCTGCCTTTATCAGTCGGACAAGGGCAACGGATGGCAGTCCAAGGGAGGACTGAAGAACACTCTAAAGCAAAAGGGGGTCTCCAGCCAGTATGTAAAAGCCATCCCAGAACATCATGTGCTGAGAGGAAAGCTGAACTGCTAGGCTTAACAGACTGAAGACTGAGCCGGCCCTACAACCCGCCGGCACTCGGTGAGATTGTAGGGCAGCGGACACAGGTGTGATTGCTAGGCCATTACCAAAGGACAGAAGAGACAGGGAAAGGGTCCTGTGTAAGGTGTGAGAGGGGCCGGCGCATGCCGTCCTTGTCACGCTAACAAGGGAACTCTGTTTCAGCATCAGCACCATTCCAGGCGTAAGGAGAGTACATTCTCCAGCCTAGGGTGGACTAATACAGTAATGGGACCTGCATCATCAAGCCGTCCCAAACTATAAGAGAAACAGAATTCCCATGCTTGTCTATCCTAGACCAAAGAATATTCAATGTACTTCAGCCTAGGGTCTGCAAGCACAAAGACTAGTCGCTAGACTACAGGGAGAAGGGGATCTCATGACCCCTCCAAGTGCAGTCTTCCTTATACATAAAGGTAACCGGGGAGATGTGTGAAAGTATACTAAAGCCACTAGTCTATTAGCCTAGTGACAGAGAGATCGACTACCTGATTCATCGAAACTCTTGTATACTATCATGGAAGAAGAAAACATGTGCAATCAATAAATCTTATATATATATATATATATATATATATATATATATATATATATATATACACACACACACACACACACACATATATATATATATATATATATATATATATATATATATATATATATATGTACATGTGTAGAAATCACGAAAGCTGACACGTGATGAATATAAAATGTATTATAGCCATGAAAGGAAGAATGAAAAGTTAGTACTTTCATCCACCCAGGACATTATCACACTCAACAATGAGAATACATATACAAAGACATCGTATTTATACAAGAGAAGGGGATCCAACCGCTGTCAGTTTCTTAATAATTCCGGAGAAGTCAGATTTTAGATAAAAGGATAATACTGGATAATCTATGTCTAGACGTAAGGTTAACTTTTTGTAATTGTTGATCTTTGCGAAAAATTACAAAAAGTTAACCTTACGTCTAGACATAAATTAGTAAGTTTTGATGTAACTTCATTGTTTACCAAAGTGCCGGTTTATAACTTATTGTATTTCCTGTCGAGTATTTTAGATGCTTATGATTTACCTTTATCAACCCATACTATTATTGAACTCATTTGTTTGTGCATTAAAAAGTGTAAATTTAGTTTTAATGGAGATTATTATGAACAAGTTTTTGGTATGGCTATGGGTAATCCTTTGTCCCCACTTTTATCCAACATATATATGGAGGTTTTTTTAATCTAGATTAATTCCTTCAGTGTGGTCTTCCCAAATTGTTTGGTATCGATATGTTGATGTTCTAGGTATTTTAGAAGAAAATTTTAATCTTGAGGGTTTTGTTTCAATCATTAATTCATTAATACCATCAATAAAATTCACTTTAGAAAATGAAGAAAATAACCGTATCCCATTTTTAGACGTTTTAATAGTTAGAGAAACAGATAAATTCAAGTTTTCCATATATAGAAAGCCTACAAATAATTTTTCACATGTACATTTTTACTCCGGTCATTCTAAAAATATAAAACATTCAGTTTTTTCTTCTATTTACCTTAGGGTATTTAGAATTTGTAGCCCAGATTACATTGAGGACGAGTTCACTAAAATAGAAAAAATTGCAACAGATCTTTGCTATCCCAAATATTTCTTAGAAAAATGTATGAATAAGGCTAAGAAAACATTTTATAGTGTCCAATTAGAGAGGAAGGAAACAATTAATAATATACTTTGTTTGCCATTTCATGTTTGTTTTTTAGATGTTATACCACTTTCGAAAAAACTAGACATTGATATAGTGTTTAAATATAATTGTACATTATAAAACATGTTAATTAAGAATAGTTCTGGAAATGATAATAATGTAATATATAGCATTCCTTGTTCAGAGTGTAACTTATTCTATGTCGGCCAAACATCCAAAAGTATCCCAGTCAGATTAAAACAGCATCAGGTGGCCGTCTCCAGGGGTTCCCTTAATAATGCCTTTGCATCCCACTGGTTAGAGTCAAGTCACAGAATTGGTTGGTCAAAGGCAGAAAAAGTAATTCATGTAAATGACTATTTCCAAAGGAATATTGTTGAATCATTTTTAATCTCCTGTACTCAAGGTAGAAATTTGAATCTAAGCCCAGGTTTGTTTTCCGTTAATCCAGTATTATCCTTTTATCTAAAATCTGACTTCTCCGGAATTATTAAGAAACTGACAGCGGTTGGATCCCCTTCTCCTGTATAAATACGATGTCTTTGTATATGTATTCTCATTGTTGAGTGTGATAATGTCCTGAGTGGATGAAAGTACTAACTCCAATCATCAAATAAGTTTAAACGTTCCATTCTCCATACATATCCAAATTTTCTTTTTGTTGGAACTAGTTTGTTGGCCTGAGTTTGAAATACTTCCAGCCTATCTATATTATTTGTAATACTTGGAGCCTAGAAGTGGATTCCGTATTCTAGTTGTGGTCTGAATAGTAATGTGTACATTTATAGTACAATATCTTTGTTACTGAATTTGAATTGTCTCTGCCAACTCTTTTAATCCCCCAGAATCACCTGTCCTGCTCATTCACCTCGTGAAAATCTACAGAGGTCCTCAACTTACAACATTCGATTTACAAACATCCAAACATACAAACAAAAATCCAACTGAAAATAACAAAAATAAGATATAAAAATACTGTAACAAAACAATATTATATTTAATACAATAAGCCAAATGACATTTGTCATAACCCGATATTTATATCATATGAAACCATACTATTTGTTGACTTTTGTAGGTGGAAATCTCATGGGCATGAGATTCTGGTTAGGCCTACCCTAGGCCAAAATTTAACTAAATTTGACTTACAACCTATTATTCTTGTAAGTTGAAGACCTTCTATATCGTGACCTCACTACCAAGCCACTCAGTCCGGGCCTCCATGGGTACAATCAACACCATCATCTCAGTCTCGTTCTCCATGAGCAAGATCCCGAGCTTTCCCATTTTGGACAAGAAGTCTCATACTTCTGCCTCTCATTCACCAGGAGGTAGGAAGTCACATTTGCTACGAAACAGAAAGCTCACCCTCCCAAGTCTCGTAAGGAGCAGTGATCACTGACTCGCTGATTACAACGCAAATCTCGTAAGTGGCGCTTCTCGCAAACAAATTCTCCAAGAACGTGCTCCCAATTATCGTGATCTGACAATAAGCACACTTGAGCCTAGCGGCCACGAGAACACTTTAGAAGATCCCTTCTCATGCCAGGGATTGTAGAGAGAAATTGATTACGTTGCCCTCATGATTTGCATCAGCAAAGACCAGTAAGGCCTGTTCTGCCTAACAACACTCCTTTGAAGGAGACATCCAGCCTCCGGACTATCATCTGCAATTGGTGTCATAGACGAGATATTTCTCTGTTCAGAGCCTCTTTCAAGTAATAGCTGATTTTCTTGTCTTTCTTCGCAGGGAGAAGCAGCTACAGTAAAGCGCTGTCACTCGGCCCTGAGTCAAATACTGAGCCTGATGGGCTTAGACCTTTCCACCTTGTAGGAACTGTCAAAGTTCATGAGGAGCTTCAAACAGTCTTGCCCTCCACAGGAACTCCAACCGCAGGAATGGGATGACATGAAGGTCCTCAGAGTTCTCAAAAGACTGTCAAACGAACCTCTCAAGGAGGCATCAGATCGCAACATGACACTGATAGCTGTATTCCCCCATGCCCTAGCCTCGGCAAAGAGAGCCTGAGAGTTACATGACATTTCGTATGCCATTGGTCTTACTAAGAGATGGAAGGAGGTTTTGTTTTCTTTCATCCCACAGTTCATGGCAAAAACTTGTAACCTATCAATTCAAGAACCTAGGTTCGAGACTTTTATCACCTCCCTTAAAGAAGCAACTAGCGATAGAGATGATCTGCTGTTTTGTCCCGTGAGGGCATTGAGACATTACCTCATAAGAACTCGGTGCTTCAGACCTGAGCATCAGAAACTGTTTCTAAGCTCTATAAAGGTTAATAGACCAATCTCCAAGAGCACCATCTTCTTTGGGGAAACCGTCAGACATTTCTATACCCCGGATGATGTGCATGGAGACGAACCATCGAGAGTGAGGGCACAAGAAATCAAGAGTATCGGCTGAACCATGGCGTCAGAAAATGAGTTGATTCATAGATATCTAGACTGAGTTATTTCGTTGATAAAAAAAAATGGTTTCATAGGTTTAAGTCATTAATTAAAAGAAACACAAACAAAATATGTTGATTTTATGAACATGCAAGGAGTTTTTAAGAGAGTCACGCTAGAGGTAGAATGTTGCTTCAAGTTTTTGTAAATAGTCGTTCCCTTGAACAAAGAACTAGACTTGTAGGCAGATTAAGAGAAGCAAAGTGCTGAAGTCTGCTCGGAAACAGCAGCAGAATTCTTTTCTGGTGACTCAAAGTCATCAGAAGAAATGACACATGACCATGAGTAAGCCGCCATTTTGTATTAACACCCATCACGCTTTGTATAAAAGGAGGTGGGAGAGAGCAAATCATCCTTGTCCAGTTCTGTCTTCCGGACCCAGAGGATCCAGCCTCTAAATCTGACCCTCTACCACCGCGGGGTCAGGCGCCCTCCTGCAGCTTCAACTGTCACACACAGCATTAGGTATGCTGTACCCATGGCCGCAGATGCCGCCCTCTAGCCCAAGATGCTGGAGAGGAATAGCCTGAGATGCCGAAGGGAAATGAGCACCCTCTAGCCTGAGATGCCAGAGTTGAACCACCCAGAAGAAAGTGACCAACTGAAGTCCTGCCTACCTCGCCGGAGCCCCCTAATGGCTATGAGGGGGCATTAGCAGTATGTCTGCCCATCAAGAACATCAAGAAAGTCTCAAGGAACTTCCCTCCAAATTTCATATTGATTCTTTTGTATTTGCACTCGGTGTAAACTTTATTCTGCACATTTCTAATTAATTTCAGTGAATCAATCACCCTCATGGAGCATTTCCATACCAGCATTTTCTAAGAGACTGTTTTATGGCTTTATTTATGTGATTTTAAAGATTTATTTGATAACTTTGGTAAAGTACAGTAATTCAACTTACGAAGCTTCAATTCAAGATTAACCTAAGAAGTTTCACAGTGGCCTTGCCGAAGAATCTGTCTGTGGTGCAGGTCGTGAAGGCCAAAGTCTGGAAATGGAAAATACCCACCGGTTCCCGGATACCTTTTCCCAAGGACCAGTGGTAGCCATTCAACAGATGGTGTAGCAAGCCCCGCTCCCTTTCAGAACAAGTAGCATCACATCTGGATAGTGGTAGTGATGGGATTCTAGAATGGAATTTTTCCTTCTTCCCTTCTCTTGGGGATCCAGCAGTCGTGCCGTTATGTTGCTGAAACGGACGCTAGATGCAGGTCTTATTATATCCTATGGATATAGATTCCTCATTGACTTACCTATTGATAATAGCCTACCCTAACTCCATCTGCATCCCTATACATGGATGTTACAGGGTTGACAGGAAATTTTACTTTCACTCCTTGATTATTAGGTCAGGTTTGGTCCTAGGAACTTCCTCCCTCCTAAGGCTAGTTCTTTTGTTAAAGGTCAAGAGTTTGTATTACGGGTAGGAACAAATCACAAAATTTTAAATTTTTTTTTTTTTTCTATTTATACAGCCTTCAGACCTGTTAAGTTTCACAACCTGCCTCAACTCCCCCCCACCCCCTAGTAGAAAGGTCGAAGTGAGGGTTGCTCTGCTTCTCTGGTTGGTGGGGCTTACTTGCCTCCCGGCAACCAACTTTTTACCTTGTTAAAAGTTAATTGGCTGTTTCAGCTTTACTGAAGTTATACTCCTATTAAAGGGAGCAGGTTTGTACAGTTAGGAAAATATAAATTACTTTAAAATTTGTGGTTTTAAGTTATATTATGGAGCTTGAAAGGACAGTTTTTATTTAGTTTGCAGTACAATTATTTATCAGTTTTTGTCATTTTTTCATAACCTCAAATATAATCCAGTGTAAGAGAAGACATGTGCAGTATATTATTTTGAAGATATGTAGTATATTATTTTAGAATCATCCATTTATTTTTGTTTTAATCTATTTTTTCTCTTGTTTTGTTTACAGTTTAATGGATATGGAGGATCACTATGTAGTAAAGATCCATATGACAAAGATGACGAAGAGGCAGATGCTATTTACGATGAGATTGACAAAAGAATGGATGAGAAGAGGCGTGAATATCGTGAGCAGCGCTTGAAAGCAGAATTGGAGAACTATCGTCAGGAGAGGCCAAAGATTCAGCAAATGTTTAGTGATCTTAAGCGAGAGCTAGCGCATGTTTCTGAGAATGAGTGGAGTACAATACCTGAAGTTGGTGATGCAAGGAACAGGAAACAACGTAATCCCAGAGCTGAGAGGTTTACACCTTTGCCAGATAGTGTGCTGTCTCATAATTTGGGAGGAGAAAACGTAACCACTATTGACCCTGGATCTGGACTTGCTTCCATGATGCCTGGTACTTCTACTCCTGGCATGTTGACTCCTAGTGGTGACCTGGATTTGAGAAAAATTGGACAGGCTCGTAACACCTTGATGGGGATGAGATTAAATCAAGTATCAGATGCTGTAGGAGGACAAACTGTGGTTGATCCAAAAGGATATTTAACTGACCTCCAGAGTATGATACCTCAGTATGGAGGTGATATCAATGATGTTAAAAAGGCCAGATTGCTTCTTAAATCTGTCAGGGAGACAAATCCAAATCATCCCCCTGCATGGATTGCTTCAGCACGTTTAGAAGAAGTTACTGGGAAGATTCAGTCAGCGCGTAACCTCATCATGAAAGGGTGTGAAATGTGCCCCAAATCGGAGGACCTGTGGTTAGAAGCTGCTAGATTGCAGCCTCCGGACATGGCCCGTGCTGTTATCGCTCAGGCTGTACAGACTCTTCCTCACTCTCCTAGGATATGGATCAAAGCTGCAGATTTAGAGTTGGAACTTAAAGCAAAAAAGAGAGTTTATCGCAAAGCTCTGGAACAGATTCCAAATTCTGAATTGTTATGGAAATTAGCTGTAGAACTAGAAGAGGAAGAAGATGCAAAAATTCTCCTGAGTCGTGCAGTGGAGTGCTGTCCCACTTCTGTTGACTTGTGGCTAGCCCTTGCCCGTTTAGAAAAATATGAAAATTCTAGGAAAGTTCTGAATAAGGCACGAGAGAATAATCCTAAAGATCGTCAAATATGGATCACTGCAGCAAAATTAGAAGAAGCTAATGGTAATAATACCTTAGTTGGTAAAATCATAGAACGTGCTATTTCCACTCTTCAGGCAAACATGGTGGATATCAACCGTGATTTTTGGATTAAAGATGCAATGGAGGCTGAACATGCTGGTGCTGTCCTCACTTGTCAGTCTATAATTAAGAATATTATTGGTTATGGAGTCGAGGATGAAGATCGTAAACATATTTGGATGGAAGATGCTGACAGCTGTGCCACTCAGGGAGCATTTGAATGTGCCCGAGCTATCTATAGTCACGCACTTTCTATATTTCCCAAAAAGAAATCTGTATGGCTCGCTGCAGCTCATTTTGAACGAAGTAATGGTACTAGAGAGTCTCTAGAGACACTTTTACAGCAAGCTGTAACACATTGCCCACAAGAAGAGACCCTTTGGCTTATGGGTGCAAAGTCAAAATGGCTGGCAGGTGATGTACCAGCAGCTCGTTCAATTCTTGCTCTTGCTTTTAAAGCAAATCCTAATTCTGAAGAAATTTGGTTGGCTGCAGTAAAGCTTGAATCTGAAAATAATGAATATGAACGAGCTAGGCGCCTTTTGGCAAAGGCCCGTTCTCAAACAGCTACACCTAAAGTTATGATGAAATCCGCTCATTTGGAGTGGGCTCTTGGTAATTTGGATGTAGCCATAAATTTATTAGATGAAGGCTTAAAGGAGTCAGGTGACTTTGCAAAACTCTGGATGATGAAAGGTCAAATTTTAGAGCAGCAAGGTAAGGTGGACGAAGCTTGGGAAGTGTATAGAGAAGCTGTGAAACGATGTCAGTCATCAATACCCCTCTGGCGTTTATTATGCTCATTAGAAGAACGTCAAGGTAGGTTAGTTACAGCCCGTGCAACCTTAGAGAAATCGAGGGTTCGAAATCCAATGAATGATGAACTTTGGTTAATGGCTATCCGTTTGGAGCTAAGGGCAAACCAACGAGAAGTAAGTCGATCTCTTATGGCACGTGCTTTACAAGAGTGTCCTACGTCAGGTGTACTTTGGGCACAAGCCATCTTTCTCGAGGATCCAGCACAGAGAAAAAGTCGGAGTGTTGATGCTCTGAAAAGATGCCAGGATGATGCCCATGTAGTTTTAGCAGTAGCCAAGATGTTTTGGATGGACGGAAAGAAAAACAAGGCGCGAGAATGGTTTAACAAAACTGTAAAAATTGATCCAGACTTGGGAGATGCATGGGCATGGTATTACAAAATGGAGATTTTGTTTGGAACTGAAGACCAGCAACAGGAAGTTAAAAAGAGATGCGTTGCTGCAGATCCTCATCATGGAGAACATTGGTGTGCTTCTTCAAAGCTCATTCATAACTGGAGAAAAAAGACACCCGAAATTTTACAGCTTGTTGCTGATAAACTGCCCATTCCTGTTATGAATAGAGAAGTTTATTTTTAGGTATTAAGATGTAAAATATTCTTGTTCATTTGTGTCACTTCTAACAATTGCTATGAGTATGAAGTATTTGCTATTTCTGTATATTACTGTAAAGTATCTTAATTGATATCTATTCAGTAATTAATACAGTACTTTAGGTACAAAGTTAAATAATTCAGGATGAGTAAGGTAATAATTGTTATATATTGCAAGTACAAACTATTTTATCCTTGAATTTGTTCAAGATTTGTTTCACTAAAACTTTTTGTAAGCATCCTGGGCTTTAGTTTTATGCTGTATATCGAAATTCTTTTGTAATATATGATTATTTCTTCCTAATCTCTTTGATGGTTAATGAACAATTACTGTATGTACAGTACTGTAATCTCATCACAGGATTCGTAGGTGAATGTGCTTATGAAGTGACCAATATGTGAAAGGAATTCTTTAATTTTGAAGCTATTATCACACGTTAGAGATCTTGAAATTGTTTTATGATCAATCTTGCAATTTTTTATCCCTTGTTGTAAAGCTACAAACATTTTACAAGCTGTGGAAGTATAGTAGAGGTTTATATGATATAAGTTTTATAGAAATGATGAATTCAACATGTATAAATTGTTTTAAAACTTAAATTTATTTTGTCATTTTGAATCAATCAATCAAACCTATTTTTATATGTGAGAGAATGTGTTCATGAAACTATTGGATAAATGTATGGAATTTGGATACTGTATATTTAAAGTAATGGTTCTAAAAAATGGAAGGCAGATGATTACAGATTTTGCATCCAGTCAGTAGAAATGAGTTACTGTGGATTTCTATATTCCTGTCACACATACATGAAATTTTGCGTTCCCATAATATTCAAAGAGTTACCGGTAATTATAAACTCAATAATTGTCATTTAGAACGTCTCTGTTGCATAAAAATATAAACCTTTCATGTTTATGAAATCATATCCTACATACAAATCACATTTAGGAGTCTGCCCTTATTCCACTGAAAATTTTGTTTCAACTAATGAAAACATTTATTGATATTTTCTGAAGGTTTGACTTTGCACATATCATAGTTTTTATTATATACTGTGCTGTCATCTTTACCACAGACTACATGTATATTTGAAATATCAGTTTCCTTTTTAACAAATTCTTTTACTTACGACTCATTCTTTACCACCTATCAAATCCATTCAATTTGCCCTAATTCAAAATTTGGTTTCTAAAAGACAGAGATAATATCAATCTTTTCTCCTAATGCTTAGTAAAATTTTAAATTTTGTTACATATTGATGTGAAAATGGACAGAATGAGAAAAGTATGGCAAACTAAAATTAATTCCTTTTTTAGAATTGAAACTTATAGACGAAAGTGATCATGAGTGGGAGGTAAATCAGTTGTTTGCGAATGATACTATACTGGTTGCAGACTCTGAGGAGAAGCCTGGTTGATTAGTGACAATTTGGAAGGTTATGTGAGAGAAGGAAGTTGAGAGTTAATTTGGGTAAGAGTAAGGTTATGAGATGCACGAGAGGAGAGAGTGGTGCTAGGTTAAATGTAATGTTAAATGGAGAGTTACTTGAGGAAGTAGAACAATTTAAGTACTTGGGATCTGTTGTTGCAGCAAGTGGTGGAATGGAAGCAGATGTATGTCAGAGAGTGAATGAAGGATGTAAAGTGTTGGGGTCAGTGAAAGGAGTGGTAAAGAATGGAGAGAGGGTTAGGATTGAATGTAAAGAGAGTTCTACAGTATATGATAAAGAGATTGTACCAATTGTGATGTATGGATCGGAGTTGTGAAGGAGAGAGAGAAATTGAATGTGTTCGAGATGAAGTGTGTGAGGATTATGGCTGGTAGGATGTTAAGAATGAAGTAGTGAGAGTGAGAACTGGTGTAAGAAATTATTTAGAAGCTAGATTGGATATGAATGTGTCGAGGTGGGTTAGCCATGTAGAAATAATGGAAAGTGGCTGTCTACTGAAGAAGGTGATGAATGCAAGAGTTGATGGAAAAAGTACAAGAGGAAGGCCAAGGTTTGGGTGGATGGATGGAGTGAAGAAAGCTCTGGATGATAGGAGGATAGATGTGAGAGAGATAAGGGAGCATGCTAGAAATAGGAATGGCAAACGATTGTGACACAGTTCCGGTAGGCCCTGCTGCTTCCTTCACGCTGAGGTAACAGCAGTGTGGGATTCAGCATATTTGAACTTCATTTGTGGTGGATAATGGCGGAGGGTGGGAGTACCAACCAAACTCGGCTGAATTCCTCAACAGGCTAGGAGGAGCAAAGATCCTCTTTTGCTCCTTATTTTTTTTTCTATGTCGGCTATCCCCAAAACTTGGGGGAAGTGCCTTGGTAAATAGTTTGATAAACATTCCTTTGGGATAATTTATCTAGCCCTGAATCTCTAAAAACTGTCAAATTTTAAACCACATTGGCAACTTTGCTACTTCCTAGTCTGTCCCAGCTTTAGCAACACTATCTGCTGTCCACTTGCCTTGAAAACAGTTGGTAAACAGCATTCAGGCTATCAACAGCTTGAGTGCTCTGATTTATTTCTAATTCCTATTAGCCCAGACAGCCTTCATTCTTCAGCTTATTGGTTCATATGTAACACCAGTTATCTTATTTGTATTTTTTTACGTGATATCCTCATGTGGATTTTCATTAACATGGGATATTTTTTGTGTAACTCGGCAGAAATTTTTCTGTATCCCTGACAATTCTGTAATCACGCCTTTGAATCCGGTCAGCAGCTGCCCTTTCTGTAAGACCAGATGAGTTGCAAGGAGTATCAACTGTCATAATTGTACTAATTGCAAATTTTAAGGCATTTGTTTTGCTTCCCGTGTACTTGTGTCAGGCTTGGTATGATAGAAAATAAGCATTTTTGTTAAATATATATAAGTACTTTCATCGCAAAGGGCTCGTAAAGAATAAAAAGTCTTTGCTTGGTGTTAAATTTCTTTACTGTATTTTATACTTTGAGCTCAGGCTTTTTGGCTTCACACCCTGGATTTTGCACGGTCAACAGCCATTTTCCGTAGGTTACACTGCTTGTACTTGGTTATTAAAAGCAGTACCACTTGTTTCAACTTTTCAATTAGCTTTTTGAAAGGGACAACAATTTTATTCCCTTGCAATTGCCATTCCTTTTTGGCTCCTTGCCCTGCTCCCCCACACCGGATTTTACTCCCGTAGTCTTACGTTTTTGAAGTTAATTATTTAGACATTAATTTCATTACAGTTTTTAGACTGACGAAAAATTTCGAGTTTGTCTTTACAGTACTAGGATGTCTACTCAGTGGTACCCTGGGTCAGGAGTTCTTCAAAATTTTGAGTAGCAGGTGATATGTAACAGTCGTTTTGTTCGCCACTTCCCCTCTGAGGGCCGGTGTCAGGCTTTTGTTGCTTCTTTTCAGGATCCATAGAATGTTGGTTGTGATACTCTTTTGCTAGACTGGAAAAGGACTCCAGGCTTTTGCCTTTCCTCCAGTCTCTTGTGGGAGCTGTCTTCTTTATCTTTGAGGTAAGGGCAACCTTTCTCAAGTCTTTGGCCTCGAAGTAACGTTTTTCCATCCTTTTTCAGTTCGTCTGTCAGAGAGGGGTATTCTTCTCAGTCGGCATCCCCCCGCCCATTTCCTCTAGGGTCTCATCATTCCTAGTCTTCTTCCTTGGAGGTCAAGAGGTTCTTTCGTTGGGAAGATTTTTCTTCCTGAGTCTTTGACAGTTGGCTTTAGCCAGACACATGTCCACTCACTAAGTGTTACAAGCTTGGTTGGTTATCAGACTTGTTTCCCGGCTTCAGCTCTTTTGAGTTCTTGGCCTTCCTTGTCTAAGATTACAGTTTTCTTTGTCCTTCTCCTCCTGGAGAGGGTTCTGTGTCTTATGTGCTTTTGGGATTTGACTTTCATGTTATGGTGAGATTCCCAGAGATTTCTGTCTCTTGTCCTCTGAGATCTAATTTGGTCTCTTGAGGAGCAGGTGGCCTTTTGTAGCACTGGTTTTCATGTCGATGCCTTTGGGATCCATTGCGACTACCCCTTCTGCTCTGTTCCTGTCATGAGACTGGTCAAGCTATCCAAGCACTCTGACCTTGGGGTCTTGAGTCGCTGTCCCTTCGTGCCCTCTCCCCCTATGGTAGTAATCTCTCTTGTTGGAGCAGAAGTAGTCAGGTTGCTCTTGTCTCTTTTCGAACTCCATTTGGAGGCATGTTCCGCCACCCCTGGTCGCCTGTAGGGAGTCTTGGCGTTCATTAGAGGAGTCTGTTTTGAGGGACCTTTTAAAAAAGGCTCTTCCTGGTTTTCCTAGCATCTGAAATGAGAGTTTGTGAGCTTCAGGCATTACCCTGCCAAGTAGCTAGGTCGGGACAGTACTGTACCTGGAATGTGTTGCGAAGGCGGAGGCATTTTAGCTTCTCTTTCCCAAGTCTTCGACCTTGACGTCCCTGGCTGACTCCGTAGACAGAATGGAGTTTCCTGTCTGACTTTGTTGGAAGCATGGAGCTCTTTTTTTGTCTCTAGGACATCCTTGTCTTTTGTTTTTGCTTCCAAGATATGTCTCAAGACCGTTGTCTCAGGGTTTTTCTTCCTTCTGAGTGACTTGTTTTCTGGGACTTGACGTCCCTGGCTGACTCCGTAGACAGAATGGAGTTTCCTGTCTGACTTTGTTGGAAGCATGGAGCTCTTTTTTTGTCTCTAGGACATCCTTGTCTTTTGTTTTTGCTTCCAAGATATGTCTCAAGACCGTTGTCTCAGGGTTTTTCTTCCTTCTGAGTGACTTGTTTTCTGGGACTGGAGGTCTTGGTGTTAGTGAAAGGCAGGCCTTAAGGGTTTTATAAGGAACGTCCGTCACTAGAATGCTTGTGGCTACTTCTTGGCTCCATTCCATCTTTTCCTTCCTTAATTTGAAGGGTGTCTTGTAGGGATTTGGTGCTCATTAAGGAAGGTAATTAAAAGATCATATAGATGCTGTGCCGTTGATCCCTCCTCTTCAATCTTCCCTGGCTTAAATATGGTTAGTAGCTCAAGCAATCGTGTTTCTAACTCTACTTGGGTCTTGTCCAAATAGTTAGCTAATACAGCACAAGTTTCTTCTGTACTGATATCTTTGGTCTCGTCTAAAATGATCGAAAATTTATTGGACCTCAAAGCTGTTACAATCATTTCCTGTGACATCTTTCCAATTTCCTTAATTATTCTTGTGCCCTTCGATATTTTTTAAAGACATTTTCTGGGTTAATGCAGAGTCGGGGAATATATCTTTCATTAGGTCAATTAAACGATTACAGGAATTGAAAGCAATATTGTGCTCTGCTACGAAGGTAGCCAGTTTACTTTCAGCCCTGGTAACTTCATCATTAATGGCTTCTTGTTTGGTCTCCTGTTCATTTTTTTGCTTGGCTTTTTGTTGTAAAGTGTTCCTTACATAGCACTTCGTTAACTTATGTCTTTTAATTGCAGTGATGTACGAGTCAAACTCATTCTTGTAAATTTGACATAATGCCCTTTCTCCTTAGCCATCCCTAGAACTCTTAAGAGAGAGAGAGAGAGAGAGAGAGAGAGAGAGAGAGAGAGAGAGAGTGAGAGTGTGTGTGTGTGATTACCTCCTATGGTAGTTATTACCAAGATAGTTATACTTTTAAACTATGACAAAAGAATTACACTGACTAACTTAGCATTAGTTAATATGCGTGAACATTATTTATACTATGTAGAAGAATCTTTACATTAAGCCTATCCCTATGCTTATTGCAACCGGTGTGCGAGACGAGAAGCTGTAAGAGCCTTCAAAACATGAGGGGCAAGTTTTAAATACCACAAAGGCTATGCACCCTCAACAATGAAGAACTTAAAAAAAATTTTATTTTCCTTAGTAAAATAAATTTTTGAATATACTTACCCGATGATCATATAGCTGCATCCCTGCTGCCCGACAGAAAAAATCTACGGGCGGAATACGCCAGCGATCGCTATACAGGTGGGGGTGTACATCAACAGCGCCATCTGTCAAGTAGGTACTCAAGTACTCGATGTCAACATAGAACCAATTTTCTCCTCTGTCCCACTGGTTCTCTATTGGGGAGGAAGGGTGGGTCCTTTAATTTATGATCATCGGGTAAGTATATTCAAAAATTTATTTTATTAAGGAAAATAACATTTTTCAATATCAAACTTACCCGATGATCATATAGCTGATTCACACCCAGGGGGGTGGGTAGAGACCAGCATTACAAGTTGACATTATGAGTTAAGTATTCCGTATTTCATTTTAGCAGTTATTCAAAATAACAAGCATAAAATAAATAAGTACCTGGTAAGGAAGACGACTTGAACAATTACTCTGCCTTTTTAAGTACGTCTTCCTTACTGAGCCTCGCGATCCTCAAAGGATGCTGAGCGACTCCTAGGAGCTGAAGTATGAAGGGTTGCAACCCATACTAAAGGTCCTCATCAAAACCTCTAATCTAGGCGCTTCTCAAGAAATGATTTTGACCACCCGCCAAATCAAGTAGGATGCGAAAGGCTTCTTAGCCTTCCGGACAACCCAAAAATATTTCAAGAGAAAGATTAAAAAGGTTCTGGAATTAGGGAATTGTAGTGGTGGAGCCCCCACCACTACTGCACTCGTTGCTACGAATGGTCCCAGAGTGTAGCAGTTCTCGTAAAGAGACTGGACATTCTTAAGATAAAAGACGCGAACACTGATTTGCTTTTCCAATAGGTTGCGTCGAATATATTTTGCAGAGATCTATTAGTTTAAAGGCCACGGAAGTTGTGACAGCTCTAACTTCGTGTGTCCTTACCTTCAGCCAAGCTTGGTCTTCTTCATTCAGAAGGGAATGAGCTTCTCGTATTAACAGTCTGATAAAATAGGAAAAAGAATTCTCTGACATAGGCAAAGATGGATTCTTAACTGAACACCATAAAGCTTCAGACGGGCCTCGTAAAGGTTTTAAAATACAGTAGAACTTAAGAGCTCTTACAGGACATAAGACTCTTTCTAGTTCATTTCCAACCATACGATAAGTTTGGAATATCGAACGATATTGGTCAAGGCCGAGAAGGCAGCTCGTGTTTGGCTAGAAAACCAAGATGTAGAACATGTAGCCGTTTCGGATGAGAATCCGATGTTCTTGCTGAAGGCATGAATCTCACTGACTCTTTTAGCTGTGGTTAAGCATATCAGGCAAAGAGTCTTAAAGGTGAGATCTTTCAGGGAGGCTGATTGAAGTGGTTCAAACCTGTCTGACATAAGGAATCTTAGAACCACGTCTAAATTCCAACCAGGTGTAACCAAACGACGCTCCTTCGTGGTCTCAAAAGACTTAAGGAGGTCCTGTAGATCTTTATTGTTGGAAAGATCTAAGCCTCTGTGACGGAAGACTGATGCCAACATGCTTCTGTAATCCTTGATAGTGGGAGCTGAAAGAGATCGCTCTTTCCTCAGATATAAGAGGAAGTCAGCTATTTGAGTTACAGAGGTACTGGTCGAGGATATGGATACTGACTTGCACCAGTTTCGGAAGATTTCCCACTTCGATTGGTAGACTCTAAGGGTGGATGTTCTCCTTGCTCTAGCAATCGCTCTGGTTGCCTCCTTCGAAAAACCTCTAGTTCTCGAGAGTCTTTCGATATTCTGAAGGCAGTCAGACGAAGAGCGTGGAGGCCTTGGAGTACCTTCTTTACGCGTGGCAGACGTAGCAGGTCCACCCTTAGGGGAAGTGTTCTGGGAACGTCTACTAGCCATCGAAGTACCTCGGTAAGTTATTCTCTCGCAGGCCAGAGGGAAGCAACTAGAGTCAACTTTGTCCCTTCGTGAGAGGCGAACTTCTGCAGTACCTTGTTGACAATCTAGAACGGAGGGAATGCATATAGCTCTAGATGAGACCAATCTAGTAGAAAGGCATCTATAAGAACTACTGCTGGGTCCGGGATAGGTGAGCAAAGTATTGAGAGCCTCTTGGACATCGAGATTGCGAAGAGATCTATGGTTGGCTGGCCCCAGGTGACCCAAAGTCTCTTGCATACATCCTTGTGGAGGGTCCAATGTGTTGGAATTATTGTCCCTTCCTACTGAGACAATCTGCTAAGACATTCAAGTTGCCTTGGATGAAACTCGTTACTAGTGAAAAGTCTAGACCTGTTGAACAGGAGAGGAGGTCACTTGCGAACTCGTACCATGTCAGAGAGTAGGTCCCTCCTTGCTAGGAGATGTACATCAAAGCACGGAGTTGACCGTGTTCACCTCCACCACTTTGCCTTGAAGGAGAGACCTGAAGCTTTTCCAGGTCAGACGTACTGCCAGAAGCTTCTTGCAGTTGAAATGCATTGTCCTTTGACTCGAGTTCCATAATCCCGAGCATTCCCTACCGCCTAAGGACGCACCCCAGCCTACGTCCGATGCGTCTGAGAAGAGAACGTGGTTGGGAGTCTGAACAGTCAGGGGAAGACCCTTTCAAAGGTTGATAAAGTCCTTTCATCAAGTCAGACCAGACTATCTTTCCGGAAACCGGGATCGAGACCGCTTCTAGCGTCTTGTCCTTTTCCAGTGAAGAGCTAGATGATACCGAAGAGGACGGAGGTGTAGTCTTCCAAGAGACACCAATTGAACCACGGATGACAGTGTCCTAACCAGACTCATCCACAGCCTGACAGGGCCGTGTTCCTTCTTCAGCATCTTCTGGATGGATAGCATGGCTGGGGGATGATCGTCTTGTTCAGCCATGTCCCCATCAGAGGGTTCCTCATCCGAAACTGATGAGGAAACGGCAACGGAGTGGGCAACGTCTGACTCGCTGAATCCGGTCGCACTGGTGGATGCGTGACGGAGCCGGACACAAGATCATGGTACTGCTGCACAGTCTGTGAACTGTCAACCATGGGGACGCGAGGAAGTACAGCGACAACCCGAAACTGTCTAGACTGTCTGGGTTGTGCAGACAACCCCCTACCGGGTTGCTGAGGTTGCCGCACTGCGTCACAACAAGTCACCTCTGCTGGTTGTTGAACGTCTTCCTAGTGACACACTGAACGTCCACAACCACCTCCGAGAGTTGCTTAACGTCAACGTGCGACTGGCAACCCACACTGGGTCGCACCGGTGGAGGAACCATCTCAACTGGCGGACGTGAGTAGGATACCTCAGCGTCAACAGGGCGTACAACCAACCGGTAGGAAGGTTGTTGGCTAGAAGGTTCTTCTCCGTAAAAAATCCTCTAACAAGGACTAAGCTTGGACTGCATGTCTTGCAACAAAGCCCATTAGGGTCTATGGGAGCAGGTGTGGCAACAGACGGGATTAGCGACTGAAGCGGAACCATTTACCATCCCTGGAAGCATGTTATGCTTTAATTAAAGTCCATAGGAGGCTAAGCAGCTTAAGGCTCCTCTCCAAATGACAGAGTCCTCAAGGGAATATCAGAAGGAGGGAGAACAGCACTTTCTCATCTACAGGAACCATGTCCGAGAAAAGCTAGGTTATCTCAGTGAGGGTTTCACTGGTGCATAAGCAGCAGACCAGAAGGCAACGTTATGTAACTGCTTGACAGTCTGTGAACTGTCAAAAACTGAACTGTCAACCACAACAGGAGCGTGAGGACATACAGCACTGGTGCATAGTAGCAGACCATAAGGCAACGTCATGTAACTGCTTGACAGTCTGTGAGCTGGCAACAACCAAAGCTGTGTGGGGAAGCCTCAACTCCTGACTGACTAGTCTGCTGCGGGCGAGTGGCGGTAACCACAGTGGGTTGCGGAGGCTGACACACCGTGTCAAAACACGGCAGCTTGTGGTAGCTCACGCACGGCAACGGAGTGCTCCGTGAGTCTGTGGGAGTCAGCATGCGTCTGGCAGGGTCGACTGCGCATGGGTGGAGGAGCTCTCACAACAAGAGTGTGGGAGCAGGCAGCCATGCTGGGCGCACAACCGTGGCAGGCTGTAGGCCAACGGGTGCATCGTCAACCTTCTCCGCAGTCGGAGTGTGGGAGCTGGCAACAACAAAAGCGGAGTGCTGGTGCGTGGGAGGGACTGCCGTGGGTTGCGGAGCATGCCGCATTGCGTCAAAACACGGCAGCTTTACAGCACCTTCCCACTGCTGATGCGGTAGCTCACGCATGTCAACGGAGGGTGCAGCATGAACATGCGTCTGGCAGGGTCGACTGCGCATCGGTGGTGGAGCTCTCACAGGTGGAGTGTGGGAGCAGGCAGCCGCAGTATCTGCTGAGCGCACAACCGTGGCAGGTTGTAGGTTAACAGGTGCAGTGTCAACCTTCTCAGCACGATACTCCTGCATGAAGGAAGCAAGCTGAGACTGCATAGTCTGCAGCATGGACCACTAGGGTCTATAAAAGACGGCAACAAACGGAGCTACTGTCCGTTGTGAATGAGGGTCTAAAACAGCTGGTGCGGCAACAGACGGAGTTACTGCCTGTTGCGGTACCACCTTGCCTCTCTTGGGAGGTGTGCAGTCGTCGGATGACTGCAGCGAGTCCGAACTGACCCAGTGGCTACACCTAGGCCGTTGGACTTGCGCGGAAGGGACCGACTTGCACTTAAAAGCTGCAAGATTTGGTCCATGGTTTCTGCGAGAAACCTCTTCCGCAGACGAGGAATAAATGGGCTCTCTCGTCTTTGTGTGGGTGGGGCGATCACGTCGGCAACGTGTGTAGATACACCCGAAACCACCGAGGGAAACGTCTGTTCGTCGATCAAGGCCTGTGGAACCCATAAGTCCTTCGACATTACTTCTCCCCTGGGCTTGGGAGCTTGTAAGAGGTATCGGACTAAGTGAACAACTGGCACGAACAGACGAACCCTCGAACGCAACACTGTAACACTTTGCGCATATCACTTTATCACTTTTGATTTTCTGTTAGCACTTATTTCACTGAAATCGAAACTTTAACTGATTTCTATCTGAAACACGCAATCCTATCCTTCATTAAAAGGTAGTAATTGCGAAAACAGTTTACAATGCAACAGAAAAACATAATTAAAGATAAAGAATTCAGTGGCTGGAAAAGAGACTAAACACTAGATCAAATAAACTACGTTTAAAATCTCTCACCGCATAAAGCCTGGGAACAAGAATAAAACTCTAGAAACGTTTTACCTTCTTCCCCTACAGCGACTAGGGAGAAGAGTAAAAAACGAGAACAACGTTACCCGCTTGAACGAAACGTTTATTCTCCTCTCTCTCCCTCCGTCTCTATCTCTCTCTCTCTTCTCTCTCGACTTAGAACCTGAGAGAAGAGCCCAATTATATATCGTTAAAACATTATTTGCTAAAGGAAAAAACTGAAAGGTTTCCCAAATAAAAAGTTCCTTTATTAGAATTTAAACCATTTAAGCTAAGAAAGAATGAACGAAACGCTAGAATCGGTTTACTCTTACTGCAACGTGAAACCGTGAAATACTCTCTCTCTATCGTAACGATAGAGCGCATGTTGAACGTTCTGAACGTCAACAACTGCGGAGACTAAACTAAACGTTAGTTCATCTTTGAAAACAGTACGAGACTTATCAAAGAAATTCTTTCAAAAACATTAAAATTAAAAAAGTATAAATTCTTAAAAGGTAAATACGAAATGACGGGCTCAATGTTAATTAACTTCGGTTCCAAGTAAGGACCGCCTACTATTAGGAAAGGTCGCATATAAACAAACATAAAAATTAATTTTTATAAGTTTATAATAAATGGAAAGTTAATCGAAGAGGCCTATAAGGGCGGAGAGATATAAAATAAATAGATCTATAACTTGTTAAGCAAAATTACCAAAAACCTAAACACACTTCCGTCTAAGGGAAGGGTCGGCCATTTAAAAGTGAATGAGAGTCCGTACTCTCTTCGTCACCAACACTTCCGTCTAAGGGAAGGGTCGGCCAAAATTAAATCTATCCAAAACGAGTTCAAGTTTTGAAATGAAGATAAAACCCCTGCATAGCGAAAGCTTAAAACTGGAATAGTGTACTTCACCAATTCGTTGTGAAAACAAATCCAGTTAGGGACGGCGTATTTAGTAGGTCTTGCCTGTGGCACGACAGAGGGAAAATTGGTTCTATGTTGACATCGAGTACTTGAGTACCTACTTGACAGATGGCGCTGTTGATCTACACCCCCACCTGTATAGCGATCGCTGGCGTATTCCGCCCGTAGATTTTTTCTGTCGGGCAGCAGGGATGCAGCTATATGATCATCGGGTAAGTTTGATATTGAAAAATTATGTATTCAAATATCCAGAATCAATCCACAAATGAGACTATACCAGTATACAATTACATGTACCAGGTAATAGGACCTACATTAAATGTAGTCTCTTGCTTTAGCATTAACAGAAATGACAGGTCTAGCAAGGGCTTTCTCTCTACTCATGAAGCAATTACGTGGACCCTTCCTAGGGCAGCAAAAAGTAAGATTGCATTTGATGTTTACTACAGAAAAGTAGGTAATAATAGATAGCATTTTATATAATTTTACATATTTTTTTAAAATTTGCAAGCTTAGAATAATACTTGCAATATAATTAAAATGAAATAATTTAAGAAAAATTGAGTATCTTGAAAGTGGCAATTTTTTTCTGTACAAATGAAGATGAGGATCAACCTTCATTCCTCCATTTTTTATTCTGCATAACCCTCGAAAATTCTGCATTATGACAACACTGACGAGACAACACTAGTGTGTGTGTGAGAGCGGGGTAGCCTGCTAATCCGCTAATTAGCATTATGTATTCAAATATCCAGAATCAATCCACAAATGAGACTATACCAGTATACAATTACATGTACCAGGTAATAGGACCTACATTAAATGTAGTCTCTTGCTTTAGCATTAACAGAAATGACAGGTCTAGCAAGGGCTTTCTCTCTACTCATGAAGCAATTACGTGGACCCTTCCTAGGGCAGCAAAAAGTAAGATTGCATTTGATGTTTACTACAGAAAAGTAGGTAATAATAGATAGCATTTTATATAATTTTACATATTTTTTTAAAATTTGCAAGCTTAGAATAATACTTGCAATATAATTAAAATGAAATAATTTAAGAAAAATTGAGTATCTTGAAAGTGGCAATTTTTTTCTGTACAAATGAAGATGAGGATCAACCTTCATTCCTCCATTTTTTATTCTGCATAACCCTCGAAAATTCTGCATTATGACAACACTGACGAGACAACACTAGTGTGTGTGTGAGAGCGGGGTAGCCTGCTAATCCGCTAATTAGCAGTAGGATAGTTACACCTCGCTAAAAGTACTAAGGCTAGTTTCCTAGCTTCACCATAAGTATAATCCCTATAAATAGCTTAAAGATTTGTATTTAGTGTCGGAACAAATTAATGTTAATATTTACCAGGATAAGTTAGCTAGTCCCACCAAGCCTTCCTCACATCTGTTTGGGCAAAACTGATTTTCAAAGTGAGTGGACAGCAGGTTCAGTCAGAGTGGTAGGTAGCAGGGTTGCCAATGTGGTTAAAAATTGGGAGGCGTTTTGAAGATTCAAGGCAAGCTACATTATCCAGGTAAGTATTATTATTAATTTTATATGAAAATTTTATTTTCATATAGAATATCCCAATTACTGGTATATTTTCAACATTTCAATTTAGAAATATCAGTTGCACCAAGTAAATCATCAATAGGTGATAGCTAGAGGGGTTGATGATGGATTAAATTTGTTTTCTAACATTATATTTCTTATCTAATACAATTACTATAGGACAACAAATATTACTAGCACAATTAAAATGCTTTACAATTATTGAAACTTTAAAATCTGCACATAAACTCCATTTAGATTTACAAAATGTTTTTACAAACTCGTATTAAAACTAACCTACACATTACATTCCATTGCAATTAATCTAAGTACTGTACAATCTACTTTGCAGCCTCATTGGAATATTAGGCTATGAAATAATAATTATTCTGATTCACCAGTGCTAGAAGAACAAAAGTTTATTGAAGCTCTCGATAAAAACCCTTAATATCATATGGACTACCAAAAATCATTAAGACCAAGGCCTAATTTTCTGAAGCTTCAATAAATGAGTAGCAATTGTTATACTTTAATGTACTGTATAAATACATACTTTACTGAAATTTAGTTTTATACCTCAAATCAATGCCTTTCCTAAATTTTGCTTACAAAATGAATACTCAACAAGACCCCATGCACCTATAACTTTCAGAAAATAAGGAATCACAAGGAATGTATCCTTGCATTTTGATCTTTTCAAAAAACTTTTGAAATTCATTTTAGAGCTTTTAGGCTGTAGTAAAGTCATTGAAATGCATTTTACCCCCAGGTAATGAATGAACCTGGAATGCTACAAATACAGTTTCAGTAAAGGAATAATAAACATCCATGGGCGGGGGTTTCACTATAGTGACAATGGTTACTTTGATTTTCTGCAAAGCCCACTCTTTTTCTTTATTTTTCAAAGTTTACAATAAATATTAAACATTTACATTCCAAAATGCAACTTTTGCACCTTTGCTACGTCTGAATAAATTAGACTATACCACTGCATGCACCATTGTTGATATGACCTAAAGCAGAGTCATCCCACCATAAGAGTACTCCATCTGAACAGCAGGTTCCTGGAAGGCTAACCAATCTGAGGCATGAGTTGGAAGAATCCCCATACTGTGGCATTTATACAATGCTAATCCAACATTTGCAAGATTTCCCAGCAAGTACACAAGTTTCTGAAATGTAAGCATAAAAGAAGGCTTGGTTATGCATGGACTAGGCATATGCTTCCAGCAATGATTTACAGGTTCATTTATAGCCTATTTCAAAGCAGTGTAATGTCACAATAAACCTCAAATGGCCCCCCTACATATTAAAAATAAATCTTATTCAAATACTGATGATAAATACCTAACACTTGTCACAATCAAATCATTATGTATACATTATGAAGGTATTTACTGTTCTTTATTGATATACGTAAAATATGAAGTTAACCAAAATCTATAAATCATGAATTAAATCATATATGGGAAAGCAAAGCAGAAATATAAAACAGAATTACAATGAACAAAGAATAGCAATGTGTAAAACAATTTTTGATCATACAAAATAACAACACAGAAAAAGGGTAAAAAATGACAAAGATTAACAACAAAAATGGACGGAGTTGACAGATTCTATGAAAATGTGAGGATCAGGTAGTGGCTTACAACCTTTAATAAGCTTGTTTTCATCAATCCATACAACCACAGGTCAAAATTTGCATCAACAAATAGAGAAAATAAAAAGAAAACTAGGAAAAGGATGGATACAAGTATTGTACTGTATGTGCAGAAGGGAGCTCATCCAGAAATTAGCCTTTCATCATCATGTCCACTTTTACAGTATATCCTTTTATGATATTGACTCAAGAAATGTACTGCACGTACAGATATTTGAGAATATAAAAACTAGGTATACAAAACACACAAAAAATTTGGAAGTAATATGTATTTTTCCTAGCACTACAAACCTGGAGCTCTTTACTGTGGAGTATTATTTTGGCAATGCTGAAACCAGCCAAAAAGCTTTTTTGTCGGGGTGTAACTAACAGTCACTTTTGTAATTGCGGCAGGACTTTACGGGGGTAGGTGCTAGAGGGTTAGTATATGTAAAGAGCTCCAGGTTTGTATTGCTAGGAAAAATGACAATTTCTATAAAAATTGTATTTTCATAACATACAGTACTGTATTTACCATGAACCACTCTCTAGGACACCTGAAGCCTAGCTAGCTCCCGCGACCAGGAATTTTGCCCTAATAGGCCTAATCCCCCCTCTCGGAGAGCGCGACCTCGACCTCATCTGTTTACCCATAATGCACTAAGAAGCAGCTCCCTGGAAGAACCTACCCAGGTCAAAGGTCTCTATTCCACCCTTCACAAATTTCAGATCTCCACTGCTACCAAGAGGGACTATCGTGGGGAAGAATGGGCTGCAGAAAACCAAAAGTGGTTTGTGGAAAGTATGTTAAGAAAAATACAATTTTCATAAAAATTGTCATCTGTTCCAACATGACAAATTCGTAGATAATTTGTATTTTTTCTAACTATACAAATCTTAGCTATTTAATAGGGGTATTACTTTCGGCGCAGCTGAAATGACGAGCCATTAAAATTTAACGAGGGTTTACTACCCACACCGCTAGTTAGCGGGGGTAGGGGAGGGTAGCTTGCTACCCCCCCCCACCCCCCTTACACACACACCTGTGCTTGAGCTCACTTTGCTTGGAGGTAGGACTTCAAGGGGGATAGGGCTGGCGGGCAAGTTTGATTAAATAGCTAAGGTTTGTATAGTTAGGAAAAATACAAATTATCTACGAATTTGTCATTTGTTCCGTAACTGGAATACAAACCACGCTATTTAATAGGGGTGACTCACCCATTAGGAAGGGTAGACATCCCTGCCAGTCTGGCTTTTTGGCTTTGCCTGAGGGCTCGTTATTTGAGTAAGCACCCAAGAAATAAGGAGTCCCTGTACCTCGCTAGAACCTTGCTATGCAAGGCCTGCGGCCTACGCAAGCTGTGTGTGAAGGTATGAAGAAGTGTGACTCGTCCTAGGAAGTTGTTCTGAAGTTCTTTAGATGGAAAGTTGTAGCCTAGGACTTTCCCAATACCACCTTGTCAGGGTATGGGGATGTAACAGTACTAGTCTTAATACTAGGAGCACAAGGAGGCATGGTTTACCCGCAGTAGTTTGAGGTCAGCTATGCAGAGAACCCAGGATGCTGCTTTCTCCTTCATCCTGGAAAAAGTCCCAGAACTGCAGATCGACCTCTTCGCAACGAGCGACAACAAGAAACTACCTCGATAGGTAGCCCCACACGAGGACCCTCGGGCAGAAGCGACAGACACCATGTCCCTCAATTGGAACAAATGGACTCACATCTACCTGTTCCCAACAAATCTCCTGATGAAGGTCCTAAACAAGCTGAGATCCTTCAAGGGAACAGCAGCAGTGGTGGCCCCCAAGTGGCCCAAGAGCAATTGGTTCCCTCTGGTGATAGAACTGAAGTTGAGGCTGTTTCCTCTACCGAACCCAGTTCTATCCCAACTGGTTCAGAAGTCGACTGTCTTCGCTTCATCACAGAGAACCTAAAGCCTTCATCTCATGATTTTCTCACCTTAGCAGTCAAGAAAAGATTTGGGATCTCGAAAGGCAGTATAGACTTCCTAGAAGAATACAAGTCAAAATCAACCAGAAGACAATATGAATCATCTTGGAAGAAATGGGTCGCTTTTGTTAAAGCAAAGAAGCCGACGGAAATCTCGATAGACTTCTGCCTGTCCTTCTTCATCCACCTTCATGAACAAGGCTTGGCTTCCACCACGATAACTACGTGTAAGTCAGCTTTGACTAGACCTCTTCTATACGCCTTCCAGGTGGACATGTCGAATGAAATCTTCAACAAGATTCCGAAGGCATGCGCTAGACTTAAACCAGCAGCCCCTTCGAAGCCCATTTCATGGTCTTTGGACAAAGTCTTGCACTATGCTTTGAACTTGAACAATGAAGATTGCTCTCTAAAGGATCTAACACAAAAAGTGATATTTTTGTTCGCTATAGCCTCAGGGGGTACAGTTATTGAAATAGTAGCCCTATCCAAAGACGAGGCCATATTCAGTTTGCAGAAGTGGGAGAACTGAATCTTTTTCCCGATCCTACCTTTCTCGTCAAAAACGAGCTACCCACCAAGAGGTGGGGTCCCTGGAGAATCATCCCTCTGAAGGAAGATGTCTCTCTATGTCCAGTAGTGTGTCTAAAGGTCTATCTTCGAAGAACTTCAGACTTCAAGGGAGGACTGCTCTTCATAGGCGAAACCTTAGGATTAAACTTATCCCTGAAGCAACTGAGGGCGAAGGTCACTTACTTCATTTGCAGAGCGGGATCCTGACAGTACACCCGCAGGTCATGATCCGAGAAAGATTGCTTCCTCGTTGAACTTTTTTCAGTATATGGACTTTGATAGACTCCGCTCATACACTGGTTGGAAATCCTCTAGAGTCTTCTATAAACATTATGCGAAGCAAGTGCATCAGCTGAAACACTTTGTGGTGGCGGCAGGTAGTGTTATAAAACCTGTCGTCTAGTGCTGCGATGAACAGTGAACTGTTTGGGACTTTTACAGTTTGGGTGAAAAGGTGTTAACACCTTTCAGTGTGATACCTTTTATTAAGGGTCACCCTGGTGCCCCTGGGACTGTTCTTTATAGGTGTAGAATCAAACCAATAACACCAGTGCCATGTGTACACTCGTACGCAGTGTTGAAACTCATCCAACATTTACAGTGAAATTATCTTAATAATTTTACAATGATTTCGAGTGGCAATGTTTTAATATATTTCTTCCCTTACAGGTGATAAATATATATGTACCTTTAGAATGTTGGCTGTAATGGATAAGATTCTATTTTAATACATTCGTTGTTATATTTATGTTGTCTATACAAATAAATATAAAAAAATGTATTTGCGTCTTATTCGCCCCAATAAGTAGCTGAATAAAACTAGCCAGAGTTTCTTACTTATTTTTCCTAAAAATAAGGTAATCACTTGAAGGTGCCTATATGTGTGAACATAATTATGGTAAGTTAATTACATTTGTTCCGACATATATACAAACCTTTTCGCTTCTATGGTCAGAGTTGATAGTTTCCCTGCAGGGGGCAGGAAGCCCTAAGATTGTTCCAAGCTTAGCGGATATGACGAATAATGGTACCGTTATATATTTATGTGGTCTGGGTGACCATATAGAAGCTGACTCAAGGTTAAGGCACTTATACAAACCCACAGATATAGTACTTTCAAATAATTCTCTGGTAAGTTTCCATCAGGACGACATGGCTGAGCCCAGAAAAACAGATTTTGAAGCAAAGCGAAAAATCTATTTTTGGGTGAGATAGCCATGTCGTCCTGATGGACCCGCCCTCCTTTTCTAAGAAAAGGTATATACATACATAACAATTCCCACCCGAAACTACTCTATCTGTAGCCATCCATGCTTAATTGCAACAAGGAATGGGTCGCCATGTTGGGCGCTGTAGTAGTACGGGAAGGGGATCCACCGGGTAACCTTGATGATGGTCCCCCTTCATTTT
Source organism: Palaemon carinicauda (assembly GCF_036898095.1). Classification (NCBI taxonomy): domain Eukaryota; kingdom Metazoa; phylum Arthropoda; class Malacostraca; order Decapoda; family Palaemonidae; genus Palaemon; species Palaemon carinicauda. The sequence goes on from NC_090735.1 coordinate 103,751,208, forward strand.
CGCCACTCTTCCCCTCAGAGCGAAAACTCTATTTGGGGTGAAGATTGCCATGTGTCGTATCAAGAAATACGTCCCCTGATATCATGCGATATCCTTAAGAATTTTCTTAAGGATCACGCCAGGAGTTAGAATTCTGGAGACCTATGGTCAATTCTCTGGGAGTAACACTGTAGCTAAATATCCCTTAGAAAGCTGCCTAAAGGAACCTTCCATCAAGACGACATGGCTATCTCACCCAAAAATACATTTTTCTCTTTGCTTCAAAATCTGTTTATTGGATACAGTTAAGTGAAACACCAGGCAGAGAGAAGGACAAAACAATACGACAAAGAAACAAGACAAAGGGGGAAGCGGTAGCGTGCGTGAGTGCTTTCAGATTGCCCGGGCCTTGCGGTAGACTAGTTCCTTCTCCGTGCACATTTCCTCCGCCAAATCTATGCTAACTCAAATAAATTAGCGAAATCAATGAATTTGGGAAATGCGAGAAGAACTTATAAAAAATAGGAATGGGAATACATGGAATGAGGGATAAGAAAGGGGTTTAGAATGGTTGATAAGCTGAAAATGACGAATGAATGCTAGAAAAGAGAAGATGAATGAAATTGCAAAAAATAAAGAGAATCAAAAGAGTTGGAAAGATACGTTGTAGATGTGTGTGGGAGAGCAAAGTAAATGTACGAAAGGGATTTGGGAAAAGGATTAAGGATATAATAATAATAAGTGAAGGACATATCATACTAATATGCATGATATGTTATATCAGTGAGGTAATTCTGTGAAAGTGAATGGTCATATCAGTGGGATAATACCGTGAAAGTGAATACAGGCTGACGACAAACTTCACAGATTTGATCAGCTGATTTGAATGTAAACAATGCATGATATTATAATTCATTATGTTTTTAATTATAAATACAATACTAAAATGTGAATATTACATTCATTATTATTGGATACAAATAAGTGAAACACCAGTTTAATCAAAATCCAGTTTATTTTAAATATACCTGTAATTTTTTACCACAGTAAATGGATACACACTGTACAGAAAGAGCTAGGATAGTGGTGCGCAGTGCTTCCAGTGTAAAGGAGCACGGGCTATTTGAAATCATCGCCCAGCTAGAATTTCATTGCAATTTCTGAGAATTTTTATTTAATAGGTATTGCATTGTTCTTGGCCATCCCAATGCTATTGCCAACTATTAAAAATCAAATTCTTAATGTTGGGTAAACAACTTTCTTTTTTCCTTGACCGCGAAAAACCGAAGCCGTGAAGTAAGACACCGCAATTAACGAGGTCTGACTGTACTAAGAAAGCCGATTCGAGAGTTAGGAAGGAACTGCCTGAAATGAAGGCAGCGTCTACTCAAGTGTAGACTACCTATGTATGGTTACGGGAAGGTAGGAGGGTAATGCTTAACCTGACGTCCCGTAAGGAATACAACCATCAAAACTAATGATCTATTAGAAGGGAGTTCTAATTGTATGATGGCACATATTCCTTTTCGGTAGGAAACATTGTTTGCCTGCATACAGTTGCACAAGCGTAACTTCTTGCCTGGGTAAGTGTCCACAAACGAGCCTGAGGCTGCTTGCGGGAAAAAAGTGTGTGCAACGAATCGCAACATTATTGCTCAAAGAAATTAATCATCGACTAGCTGTAGCATTAACATGTTCGTGCACACACGATAGTACATGCCGCTAGCGTAGCGATCAGCCCTAAGTCATTATTAAAGGTAGGGCTTGCTATTGTTCTTAAACATAAGCAGAAGCTAACAAAGTTTGCCAGGCCGCCTTGTGGGCGGGTATCCTATATGGCTTGCAACTGTTCGTAAACATAACCAGAAGCTAACAAAGTTTACCAGGCTGTCTTGTGAGCAGGGTTTCCTATCATTCGTAAACATAAGCAGCAGCAGAGAAGCCCAGTCTCCATATGTGCTGGGGAGGAAGAGATGTTGTCATGGTGCTGGCTGAGTATCAATTGAGGTTAAATGGATAGCAGAACTGAATAGTGTGTGGACACTCGATGTCCAGTAAGACTGTCCAGTTAGATGACCTGTCAGTTAAAACTGTTTGTGTATGAAGGCTTAAAACACCCTCTGTTTATCAAGGTCTGACAGGTCTTCATTGTTGGTCAGATGTCCAAGTAAGCCTGACCAGTAGTCAATCCATGAGGCTTGCAAAGTCGCCTTCGCATTACTCTCCATGTTGGCTACATCTGCCACCGAAAACGTCACTTGCAGTGCCGCCAACTTCTCCACAGTCATGCCCTGAGCCAAGGTCATCTGCGATCTAATGGCAGACAAGAAGGATCATTGTTCAGAATGTTATAGTACAGTATAGGTAAAACCCTGTACTGTAGTTGTCTATGAGAGTGATCTCCCTCCCTCGGAGACCTCGATCCTCTACTCGTACGAGGATGCACGTTATCCCCGATAAGAGTGCGCTTGCCCCGATTCCTTTTTCTTCTCTTTGGCATAATCAGAATCAACCCCAGCCTCTCCCAGACTGGGTGTTGGCTGGTAGATACCTTGTTCTTCAGATACTCCTGATACCTACAGGACACCTGATCAACCCCTTTTGCCCAACGGCAAATCTCATCATGAGCAATAAGCTCGCTGAACAGAAGTTGATGAAGGGGATCTTTCCCTCGTAAGGAATACTCGCCAAACACCTGGTGGAGAACCACTCTCTCTTGTAAGATAAGGTTGTCCAATATCTGGAGGTGGACCTCCGGACAGCTCACTACTTCTCCCTTTCGGCTGAGTGAACTTAGCAAAAAAATCAACTCCATGAACCACCCCTGAGACATAGCCTAAGCTAGTACCTGGGTTCCCCCCGAAGGGGTCCCCCAACAAGTCACTATACAGAGTAAGTGTCAGCAACTGCTCACACCCGCCTGCTGAAGCAAAGCAACCTTCGGGGCAAACAGAAGCCGAGGCCAAGACATCTGAACGGGCACAAGACTCTTTCGGTCCTCGACCTACAGAGTCTCGTGGGGGAAGATCAGAATCAATCCCTGGGGAGGATGTCTGCTCCCGTTGTACTGTATGCCAAAAAACAAGACCTTCCGCAAACTTTCCTCAGATGGGGAACAAATGAGCACCAAGGAAGGGCACAGAAAATAAACTGCTTCATCAGAAAGAGACTCCCCTGCGTTAGTGGGAAGCAACGGACGCCCCTGACCCACAAAGTTGTCCCGGAGTCCCACGAGTGCCACTTGTACTCGTTCAACTTCCCGGGAAAGCGAACGAGCAGTCATCATGAAGAGGTCGAGACAACGGAAAATATGGCGAGATTTCTACCCCTTCGAGGCTGACCTCGAAAGTAAAGGATCCCCCCTCACCTTCTTCTGTGGCCTACTAAACCTCAACCACTGGAAGGGCAATCTCTCCTGACACACTTGACAAGTAGCCTTCTGTGGGGAAGAATGATCCCAACACAGAGGGCAGAGACCGTGAGGATCCGTCTCCTCAGCTGACATGAAGGTGCCGCAATGCCGCCCTTCATTACTAGGACAAACCCCCATTCCTAAGAATCCCACGGGCAGTCAAACCTGAAAAAGAACGAAAAGGAAATTTTTTTGCTTCTAGGCCAGTTCAATAATTAGAAATCTTTACTTTAGGGTTTTAGAGGAGGAGCAATATGTCTGTACTCCACCGAGCCACAATAAAGTCACATTTGTTTACTAGTGTTGGTGTGAGTTACCACCACTACCCCTATGTGCTAACTAGTGGAGGGTAGTTACACCTCGCAAAATATATAACGGCTGGTTTTCAGCTAGCACCAAAATAATACTCCTACGTATAGAGCGTAAGGTTTGTATTTAGTGCCAGAACAAAAATAAAAAGTAATACAAATACATTTCTTATCTTAGAAACACTTACTTGAAATGCAGCGTGTGTGCCTTCAATGGATTTGAAGGTTGTGTTTGTTGCCCAAAGTGCCTTAATTGGTCTTAAGAGCATCATGCCTACCATCATTATCGGGAATATGCTGATGCTGTTTCCAGCCATAAACATGAGGAAAAGATTCATTGGTACCTGTGCAAATAATTTAGCTTATTTTACTTCTGTATTAGTACATATAAGTTTTAATTTCAATATTATACTACATATTGAAATGCAATCTTAATCTATATATGAGACTATATTTATGATCTAAATAAAAATGTTATTTTCATTAGTAAAATAAATTTTTGAATACACTTACCCGATAATCATGTAGCTGTCAACTCTGTTGCCGACAGAAATCTACGGTCGGGATACGCCAGCGATCGCTATACAGGTGGGGGTGTACACAACAGCGCCATCTGTGGTCAGGTACTCCAGTACTTCTTGTCAACACCACCTCAATTTTTTCCTCGGTCCACTGGTTCTCTATGGGGAGGAAGGGTGGGTCAATTAAATCATGATTATCGGGTAAGTATATTCAAAAATTTATTTTACTAATGAAAATAACATTTTTCAATATTAATCTTACCCGATAATCATGTAGCTGATTCACACCCAGGGTGGTGGGTGGAGACCAGCATACATGTTAACAAAGAAGCTAAGTATCCCGTATTTTATTTTATTAGTTATTCAAAAATAACATAAAATAAATAAGTACCTGGTAAGGAAGACGACTTGAACCATTACTCTGCCTTTATTAAGTACGTCTTCCTTACTGAGCGTAGCGGTCCTCTTAGGATGCTGAACGACTCTTAGGTGCTGAAGTATAAAGGGCTGCAACCCATACTAAAGGACCTCATCACAACCTTTAACCTCGGCGCTTCTCAAGAAAGAATTGACCACCCGCCAAATCAACAAGGATGTGGAAGGCTTCTTAGCCAACCGTACAACCCATAAAAAGTATTCAAGAGAAAGGTTAAAAAGGTTATGGGATTATGGGAATGTAGTGGCTGAGCCCCCGCCTACTACTGCATTCGTTGCTACGAATGGTCCCAGGGTGTAGCAGTTCTCGTAAAGAGACTGGACATCTTTGAGATAGAATGATGCGAACACTGACTTGCTTCTCCAATAGGTTGCATCCATAACACTCTGCAGAGAACGGTTCTGTTTGAAGGCCACTGAAGTAGCCACAGCTCTCACTTCATGTGTCCTTACCTTCAGCAAAGCAAGGTCTTCTTCCTTCAGATGAGAATGTGCTTCCCTAATCAGGAGCCTGAATTAGTAAGAAACTGAGTTCTTAGACCTTGGAAGAGAAGGCTTCTTGATAGCACACCATAAGGCTTCTGATTGTCCTCGTAAAGGTTATGACCTTTTTAGATAGTACCTAAGAGCTCTAACTGGGCAAAGTACTCTCTCCAGTTCGTTCCCCACCAAGTTGGACAGGCTTGGGATCTCGAACGACTTAGGCCAAGGACGTGAAGGAAGCTCGTTTTAGCAAAAAACCGAGCTGCAAGGAACATGTAGCTGTTTCAGATGTGAAAACTATGTTCCTGCTGAAGGCGTGGATCTCACTTACTCTTTTAGCTGTTGTCAAGCACACGAGGAAAAGAGTTTTTAATGTGAGGTCCTTAAAAGAGGCTGATTGGAGAGGTTCAAATCTTGATGACATAAGGAACCTTAGGACCACGTCTAGATTCCAGCCTGGAGTGGACAACCGACATTCCTTTGAGGTCTCAAAAGACCTAAGGAGGTCCTGTAGATCTTTGTTGGTGGAAAGATCCAAGCCTCTGTGGCGGAAAACCGCTGCCAACATACTTCTGTAACCCTTGATCGTAGGAGCTGAAAGGGATCTTACGTTCCTTAGATGTAACAGGAAGTCAGCAATCTGGGTTACAGTGGTACTGGTTGAGGAAACTGCATTGGCCTTGTACCAGCTTCGGAAGACTTCCCCTTTAGACTGATAGACTCTGAGAGTGGATGTCCTCCTTGCTCTGGCAATCGCTCTGGCTGCCTCCTTCGAAAAGCCCCTAGCTCTTGAGAGTCTTTCGAAAGTCTGAAGGCAGTCAGACGAAGAGCGTGGAGGTTTGGGTGTACCTTCTTTACGTGAGGTAGACGTAGAAGGTCCACTCCTAGAGGAAGAGTCCTGGGAATGTCGACCAGCCACTGCAGTACCTCTATGAACCATTCTCTCGCGGGCCAGAGCGGAGCCAACCAACGTCAGCCGTGTCCCTTTGCGAGAGGCGAACTTCTGAAGTACCCTGTTGACAAACTTGAACGGCGGGAATGCATACAGGTCGAGATGGAACCAATCCAGCAGAAAAGCATCCACGTGAACTGCTGCTGGGTCTGGAATCGGAGAACAATACAACGAGAGCCTCTAGGTTATCGAGGTAGCGAACAGATCTATGGTTGGCTGACCCCACAGGGCCCAAAGTCTGCTGCAAACATTCTTGTGAAGGGTCCACTCTGTGGGGATGACCTGACCCTTCCGGCTGAGGCGATCTGCCATGACATTACTCTGCCTTTGAATGAACCTCGTTACCAGCGTGAGCTTTCGATCCTTTGACCAGATGAGGAGGTCCCTTGCGATCTAGAACAACTTCCACGAATGAGTCCCTCCCTGCTTGGAGATGTAAGCCAAGGCTGTGCAGTGTTGTCAGAGTCCACCTCCACCACCTTGTTAAGCTGGAGGGACTTGAAGTTTATCAAGGCCAGATGAACCGCCAACAGCTCCTTGCAATTGATGTGAAGTGTCCTTTGCTCCTGATTCCATGTTCCCGAGCATTCCTGTCCGTCCAAAGTCGCACCCCAGCCCGTGTCTGGTGCGTCAGAGAAGAGACGGCGGTCGGGTTTCTGAACAGCCAAAGGTAGACTTCCTTGAGAAGAAAGCTGTTCTTTCACCACGTGAGAGTAGACCTCCTCTCTTCGGAAACAGGAACTGAGACCGTCTCTAGCATCATGTCCTTTATCCAGTGAGCAGCTAGATGATACTGAAGGGGGCGGAGGTGGCGTCTCCCTAACTCGATGAACAGGGCCAGCGATGAAAGTGTCCCTGTTAGACTCATCCACTACCTGACTGAGCATCGGTTCCTTCTCAGCATGCTCTGGATGCATTCTAGGGCTTGGTAGATCCTTGGGGCCGACGGAAAAGCCCGAAAAGCTCGACTCTGAAGATCCATACCCAGGTAGACAATGGTCTGGGATGGGACGAGCTGGGACTCCTCAAAATTGACCAGGAGGCCCAGTTCCTTGGTCAGATCCATAGTCCATCTGAGAATCTCCAGACAGCGACGACTTGTGGGAGCTCTTAAAAGCCAGTCGTCTGACGGAGCCGGACACAAGATCATGGTACTGCTGCACAGTCTGTGAACTGTCAACCATGGGGAAGCGAGGAAGTACAGCGACAACCCGAAACTGTCTAGACTGTCTGTCGTACAGACAACTCCTTATCGGGTTGCTGAGGTTGCCGCACTGCGTCACAACAAGTCACTTCTGCTGGTTGTTGAACGTCTTCCCAGTGACACACTGACTCCGTAAACAAAAAATCCTCTAACAAGGACTAAGCTTGGACTGCATGTCTTGCAACAAAGCTCAAGGTCTATGGGAGCAGGTGTGGTAACAGACGGGGTTAGCGACTGAAGTGGAACCATTACCCTCCCTGGAAGTATGTTATGCTTAAATAAAAGTCCATAGGAGGCTAAGCAGCTAAAGGCTCCTCTCCAAATGACAGAGTCCTCAAGGGAATATCAGAAGGAGGGAGAATAGCACTTTCTCATCTACAGGAACCATATCCGAGAAAAGCTAAGTTCTCTCAGTGAGGGTTTCACTGGTGCAAAAGCAGCAGACCAGAAGGCAACGTTATGAAACTGCTTGACAGTCTTGTGAGTTGGCAACAACCAAAGATGTGTGACTGAGGAGCATGCGGTAAGGTATGCAGAGCATGCTGTATGTAGAGCATGCTGTAAGGTAAGCAGAGCATGTTGCATGGCGTGCGGCTTATGCTGCATGGGATGAGGCTCATGCTGCATGGGATGAGGCTCATGCTGCATGGTATGAGGCTCATGCTGCATGGGATGAGGCTCATGCTGCAAGGGATGAGGCTCATGCCGCATGCGTTGAGGAGGATGCCGCATAGTATGAGGCTCCTGCCTCATGGGTTGAGGCGGTTGCCGCATAGCATGAGGCTCCTGCCTCATGGTTTGAGGAGGATGCCGCATAGCATGAGGCTCCTCATAGCATGAGGCTCCTGCCTCATGGGTTGAGGAGGATGCCGCATAGCATGAGGCTCCTGCCTCATGGGTTGAGGAGGATGCCGCATAGCATGAGGCTCCTGCCTCATGGGTAGAGGAGGTTGCCGCATAGCATGAGGCTCCTGCCTCATGGGTTGAGGAGGATGCCGCATAGCATGAGGCTCCTCATAGCATGAGGTCCCTGCCTCATGGGTTGAGGAGGATGCCGCATAGCATGAGGCTCCTCATAGCATGAGGCTCCTGCCTCATGGGTTGAGGAGGATGCCGCATAGCATGAGGCTCCTGCCTCATGGTTTGAGGAGGATGCCGCATAGCATGAGGCTCCTGCCTCATGGGTAGAGGAGGTTGCCGCATAGCATGAGGCTCCTGCCTCATGGGTTGAGGAGGATGCCGCATAGCATGAGGCTCCTCATAGCATGAGGCTCCTGCCTCATGGGTAGAGGAGGTTGCCGCATAGCATGAGGCTGCTGCCTCATGGGTGGAGGAGGTTGCCGCAACGCATAAGGCTCCTGCCTCATGGGTGGAGGAGGTTGCCGCAACGCATGAGGCTCCTGCCTCAAGGGTTGAGGAGGTTGCCGCATAGCAAGAGGCTCCTGCCTCGAGGTAAGAGGAGGTTGCTGCATAGCGCTGGTACCTGGCAACTCCCAATGCGGCAGCTCACGCATGGAGGCAGGAGGAGCCTCAACATCATACGTCTGGCAGGGTGGACTGCGCAGAGGTGGAGGAGCGCTCGCAGGAGGAGGTGTGCTAACCTTCTCTGCCTGAAACTCCTGCATCAAAACCGCAAGCTGAGACTGCATTGTCTGCAGCATAGACCACTAGGGTCTATGAAAGACAACAACAAACGGAGCTACTGTCCGTTGAGACTGAGGGTCTAAAATAGCTGGTGCGGCAACAGACGGAGTTACTGCCTGTTGCGGTACCACCTTGCCTCTCTGGGAGGTGTGCAGTTGTCGTACTGCAGCAAGTCCGAACTGACCCAGTGCTAATGGCTACACCTAGGAGTTGGACTTGCGCGGAAGGGACCGACTTGCACTTAAAAGCTGCAAGATTTGGTCCATGGTTTCTGCGAGAAACCTCTTCCGCAGACGAGGAATAAATGGGCTCTCTCGTCTTTGTGTGGGTGGGGTGATCACGTCGGCTACGTGAGTTGGTTACACCCGAAACCACGGAGGGAAACGTCTGTTCGTCGATCAAGGCCTGATGAACCCATAAGTCCTTCGACGTTACTTCTCCCCTGGGCTTGGGAGCTTGTAAGAGGTCCCAGACTAGGCGAACAACTGGCACGAACAGACGAACCCTCGAACGCAACACTGTAACACTTTGCGCTTATCACTTTATCACTTTTGATTTTCTGTTTGCACTTATTTCACTGAAATCGAAACTTTAAGTGGTTTGTACCTGAAACACGCAATTCTATCCTTCATTAAAAGTTAGTAATTGCGAAAACAGTATTACAATGTAACAGAAAAACAT